>NC_092251.1:12870000-13170000 GCF_036320965.1 Panulirus ornatus
AAAGAGAGTCTGAGGCAGCAGCTGAGGCAGTCCTGACCAGAGAGTCTGAGGCAGCAGCTGAGGCAGTCCTGGCCAGAGAGTCTGAGGCAGCAGCTGAGGCAACCCTGGCCAGAGAGTCTGAGGCAGCAGCTGAGGCAGTCCTAGCCAGCGAGTCTGAGGCAGCATCTGAGGGGTCAACACACAAGTGCTTATTCACGTAGAGTAAATATATGTGCGAAAAAAACCATACTAAAGTTTGATTTTATCATATCTAATCATTACATTCAGCTTAAATGGTAAAACATGGAAACTACATTTTCAAAAGTAAGATTACGGTGATCGAGTTGAATGTATATTAATGTAGGGGAAGTAATAGTTACTCCGTGGGTAAAAGCCGTCATACAAATTGCATATAAATCGAGGGCACAGACCTTGAATGGTTGAGACCTTCCTGGTATGAAATATACGTGGAGTGGAGTGGGGGACTGGTGGGGTTGAGCGGGTGTATGTGGAGTGGGGGACTAGAGCTGGAGTAGAGGGGCTGAGCGGGTGTATGTGGAGTGGGAGACCAGAGTTGGGGTGGAGGAGCTGAGCGGGTGTATGTGGAGTGGAATACCGGTGGAGGGGTTGAGCGGGTGTATGTGGATGGGGGACCAGAGCTGGACTAGTGGGGTTGAGTGGGTGTATGTGGAGTGGGAGACCAGAGCTGGAGTGGAGGGATTGAGCGGGTGTATGTAAGATGGGAGCTTCACTACTTATCTCCCTTCTGTCGCATTGGTGAGGGAACGTCCCTCACTGTTGTTGCTTGTCACTCTGCTTGTCCATATGATCATTGCCTGAACCCGTCTTCCTCCACGCAGGCAGGAGGCAGCTGCTGCCCACCCCGAGCATGTGGAACAACATGAAGATGACCCTCACCACTTCAGGACCGAAGCGCACCTCTGATACCCGGACCCGCTGTAACGCCCTCACCAGGTTCCCCACCAGGTTCCGAGGCGTGTGATTGGTTCATGAGTCTCCTGACGTCACCCTTCATCGAAGCCTTCCAGTAGGAGACGGAGCGCGTGATTGGATCATCGGTGCTATGACGTTACCACTGACCTGAGCAAGTGACGAGGCGTGTGATTAGTTCATTAGCGCTCTGACGTCACGCCTGAGTCAACTCCTCCCTCTCCAAGAAATGACGTCAAATTGGTCCAGCACAACGTTCCAGACGTGACGTCATACTTGCACTGACCAGTGTGGTCTGTGACAATCCCACGTCTGCTTTAATGAAGCAAATGACGTCACTAGTCATTCGTAAGTCTGACCTCAAATGTTTTCTCTGGGAATCATGATGTTTGTTGTGAAATACACCATTCATCTTTAACCTGTTACCTGAAATACTGTGACACACACGCACACACACACACATACACACACACACACACACACACACACACACACACACACACTCACACACACCCACACACCTAAACGAAAGATGATTTCGACAGTATAATAGTTTCTGTCTTATATACATATGAGTGAAAAAGTGGTCGTTTGCATTTTACAACTGAAGAGTTCTGTAGGAAAGTCTTCAGAAAGGTCTGTGGGTTGGACCTAAGGCTCATCAGAGGTGGAACTGTTACCCAGATCAGGACTCTAAGGTCCTTAATGTGATAAAATATAAATCTGAAACGGATTCTTTTGTTTTGAATACTATCCTAGAAATATGTATTTTGGACCCACACATATCTCCTCATATATAAATACAATGATATTCAGGAGAATATATATATATATATATATATATATATATATATATATATATATATATATATATATATATATATATATATATATATATATATTGCGTATGAACGCGCTCTTCCATATAACATACAAACCTTCAACAGCCAGGATCGAACCCGGGACCCTTGACTAGCAGGCGGGAGCACTACTGCTAGGCTATTACTGTGTACTCGAATGCCCTTCATCTCACGTTTGATGAGCAACGGGGTCTCCATTGGTCATTTCCCAACAAGCAGATAGCATTATACGGAACCTAACTAAACAACTCGGAGGTATATGAATTCGAATACAGTGCATGTGAAGTGCGCGCTCATATGCACTATATTCGTATATACATACCTCCGCGTTGTACAGTTAGGTTCTGCAAAATGCCATCTGCTGGCTGTGTGAGCCTGATGGAAAATGACCAGTGTAGACCACGTTGCTCACCAACGTGAGACGAAGGGCATTCGAGTACATAGTATTCGAATAGTCATTTAGTTAATGAGAAGAGTGACTCGTAACTTCAAGGACAGTGGATGACATACGGTGAGTATCTTACATAAGATTACTGCCTCTCACTGACGTCTTCACCTACATTTTGCCATGTGCTATATAGACTAGATCCCATTTAGGCCTTGATCAGTTTTCATTAACAACAATCTAAGCTCTATAACTCTATGTAGTTTTGACGTCCTCAAGCGTCAGAAGCAAGAGCCGATCTTCGTCGAGTTACCGTCAAGGAGCCTATGACCTCGGCCAAGTGGCTTCCAGTACGGTATGGTCCCCAGGCACCGTCCGTGGCCTCTAGAGACACATAAAGGCCATATGGCGACAACGGAGCAAAAACCGCTACCTGAGGGAGTTTGTGAGGGTAACTGATGTGTATCAGCGAGAGATAACACTAACCAGGGTTTTGTCATGTGACGTGGAGTCTCGAATGAGTCGGAAGATATCAAGAGTTTTTGGCGTCGATTGATCTAAGGAGAATATTAATCAGAGTGAGGATTTAGCGTGGGTGATGGGAAATAAGGAAGGCTGGGTTTTTATGGAGGTGGTTATGTGGGAGTGTGTGGCGGGGAGATACAGACGAAAGGTCACGTAAGATGGTAGCAAATTCATGTTAGATTTCCCATGGGAAGAACTGGGCTAGGCTGTTAGGCTAAAGAAGACGTTATATAAGAAGCTCGCTAAGAAAGGTCTGGCTGGATCGTGAAGGTTAAGGAGAGGCTAGCTAGGGAGGTGAAGGGAGATTTGAGACGAACGTTAAGGGAAAGGAGAGATCAGACAGGGCGATATAGAGGGCTGGCCAGAGAGGAAGGCCCATATAGACGGGAAGGTCAGAGGAGGTTCAGAAGAAAGGTTGAAGGCCAACGAGGAGACGCTTGTCTCACCAAACACAAGGTTTAATTGTGGTTGAGTAGTTCACCCTTGAACTTCCCTATCACTAGACATAAATCTGTCTTCGCTGCCTCTCACTCGGTTCTCTGCCTCTGAGTCCAGACAGCTTCTGGTCTTCTAACAACCGCCCATCCCTACACCCCCCACACAAGATGATTCCCTGGTCCGGCATGTCTTGAAACGCAGTCTGTGTGGCTATATATAGCTTGATTTTCCTATGGGAAAACCGCACTCCTCTGTGAGATATAGTTGCCGCAGCCGTCAACACTACGGGGATAACAAAGTGTGTAAAACAGTGAATGTGGCAGGAACAGCTTGGAGCGAGGTGGGAGGAATCACTTGTTCCGTAGACCACAACATTGCGTTTCCCACTGGATCATTAGAATTGCCAATATACCTGTTCAGTGGCCACTCGAATTGAAACCATGCATTATCTATTCACACACACACACACACACACATACACACACACACACACACACACACACACACACACCCACCGTCTGGACGCGTGAAATTGATAGCAGACATAACCACTGGACAACTGACATTGAATAACAGACATTTCCACTGGAAAAGTAAAATGGAACAATGTACGTCTAGTGGAGAAGTGAAATTGATGGTAAATATATCAAGTGAACGATTGAAACTGACAAATAAAAGATGTCCACAGAACATGTACGATTGATGACAGAGATATTCAGTGGGCAAGTAAAATTGTCAGGTGGGCAAGTGAAGCTGAACCATACATGTCCAGTGGACAAATAAGATTAACTGTAGACACTTCTACTAATAGTATGCAGGTCTGCCAGACGAGGAGACGAGGGACGGGCACTGCGTGCACCCGTCAATGGAGTGGCTATTTTTACGACCAACAGGTCCACTAGACGAGTGAAAGTGGCAACAGAGACGTCGACTGAACAGCAACCGTAGCATCAGATCTGCTCATTGCACGAGTGAAATTAACATTGCTCATGTTGTACACTTGGCATGATACGCTTGGCACTGGACGAGCAAAACTGAAAATAAACCTGTCCAATGAACAAGTAGAATTGGCAGCTCAAGTGTTCTCTCTACAAATAAGATTGGTAGAGGTCGTGTCTAATGGACAAGAAAAAGAAGAGAAAAAGAAATCCGCAGGAGATATATCTGTTGGAAAATTTGAAATGAAAAATAAAGATGTGAAGTAAACAAACCCACTGGAAAATGAAGGAAAACAAAATAATGAAGCATATATATATATATATATATATATATATATATATATATATATATATATATATATATATATATTTTTTTTTTTTTTTTTTCTTTCTTTTTTTTTTAAACTATTTGCCATTTCCCGCGTTAGCGAGGTAGCGTTAAGAACAGAGGACTGGGCCTTTTTTGGAATATCCTCACCTGGCCCCCTCTGTTCCTTCTTTTGGAAAATAAAAAAAAAAACGAGAGGGGAGGATTTCCAGCCCACCGCTCCCTCCCCTTTTAGTCGCCTTCTACGACACGCAGGGAATGCGTGGGAAGTATTCTTAATCCCCTATCCCCAGGGATAATATATATATATATATATATATATATATATATATATATATATATATATATATATATATATATATATTATCCCTGGGGATAGAGGAGAAAGAATACTTCCCACGTATTCCCTGCGTGTCGTAGAAGGCGACTAAAAGGGGAGGGAGCGGGGGGCTGAAAATCCTCCCATCTCGTTTTTTTTTTTTTAATTTTCCAAAAGAAGGAACAGAGAAGGTGGCCAGGTGAGGATATTCCCTCAAAGGCCCAGTCCTCTGTTCTTAACGCTACCTCGCTAACCCGGGAAATGGCGAATAGTTTGAAAGAAAAAAAAAGAATATATATATATATATATATATATATATATATATATATATATATATATATATATATATATATATATATATATATATATTTTTTTTTTTTTTTTTTTTTTTTTTACTTTGTCGCTGTCTCCCGCGTTTGCGAGGTAGCGCAAGGAAACAGACGAAACAAAATGGCCCAACCCCCCCCATACACATGTATATACATACGTCCACACACGCAAATATACATACCTACACAGCTTTCCATGGTTTACCCCAGACGCTTCACATGCCTTGATTCAATCCACTGACAGCACGTCAACCCCGGTATACCACATCGCTCCAATCCACTCTATTCCTTGCCCTCCTTTCACCCTCCTGCATGTTCAGGCCCCGATCACACAAAATCTTTTTCACTCCATCTTTCCACCTCCAATTTGGTCTCCCTCTTCTCCTTGCTCCCTCCCCCTCCGACACATATATCCTCTTGGTCAATCTTTCCTCACTCATCCTCTCCATGTGCCCAAACCACTTCAAAACACCCTCTTCTGCTCTCTCAACCACGCTCTTTTTATTTCCACACATCTCTCTTACCCTTACGTTACTCACTCGATCAAACCACCTCACACCACACATTTTCCTCAAACATCTCATTTCCAGCACATCCATCCTCCTGCGCACAACTCTATCCATAGCCCACGCCTCGCAACCATACAACATTGTTGGAACCACTATTCCTTCAAACATACCCATTTTTGCTTTCCGAGATAATGTTCTCGACTTCCACACATTCTTCAAGGCCCCCAGAATTTTCGCCCCCTCCCCCACCCTATGATCCACTTCCGCTTCCATGGTTCCATCCGCTGCCAGATCCACTCCCAGATATCTAAAACACTTCACTTCCTCCAGTTTTTCTCCATTCAAACTCACCTCCCAATTGACTTGACCCTCAACCCTACTGTACCTAATAACCTTGCTCTTATTCACATTTACTCTTAACTTTCTTCTTCCACACACTTCACCAAACTCAGTCACCAGCTTCTGCAGTTTCTCACATGAATCAGCCACCAGCGCTGTATCATCAGCGAACAACAACTGACTCACTTCCCAAGCTCTCTCATCCCCAACAGACTTCATACTTGCCCCTCTTTCCAAAACTCTTGCATTTACCTCCCTAACAACCCCATCCATAAACAAATCAAACAACCATGGAGACATCACACACCCCTGCCGCAAACCTACATTCACTGAGAACCAATCACTTTCCTCTCTTCCTACACGTACACATGCCTTACATCCTCGATAAAAACTTTTCACTGCTTCTAACAACTTTCCTCCCACACCATATATATATATATATATATATATATATATATATATATATATATATATATATATATATATATATATATATATATATATATATGTATATACCGCTAACGAGGTGGCCTTGATTAGAACGTTCACTGGCTCGTGCTGTCTCTACGAACATGAAAGAAAATGGAGCTGACAACAGACTAGAGCGGTGACCACAGAGAAACTGTGAACAGTATGATTATTGGACAGAAAACCCGATAGTTAGCATGCCTGTTGGATGAGAAATTAAAAGCTTGTAAACTCCCTGGACAAATGACACATTGACGGACATACCAGGCGGAGCAGCGAAACCTGCAGTTGATATGTCCACTGAGAAAGTGAAAGTGACAGCAGCCCTGCCCTCTGGGAAAGCGTAACCAATATCAAGAAAATGCCTGAATGATCACATGAAACTTGAAGTCACACATTCCTACTTGACGTGTCAAAACTGACATCAGTCATGCCCTTTGGATCAGTCAAACTGATGGATAAGTAAAGTTCCTAGTAATAATACCTTCACTATGTAGTTTTAATAAAGCTCAAACCACAAATGTGTCAACAGTTTGTATACCTAATACCAATTATGTTTTGGAATTATCATGGTTGACAGTTGGGTCATATCATGACCATCTGCGTCAGGCCATCATGTCAACCCAGACAGTCTAGGTCCTGAGGCCTTCTCTCGTAGTGCTATAACTTCCCCATCTCAGCCTGACCTCCCTCACTGAGGGTAGTCTGGGCTCAACTTTATCTTCTCCTCATTCAGTCTTGATCCCTCCTGATCTATGCTGGCCACGACCCATCGAAGGAAGGGACAATGGTCTCAATACACCGAAACCAGCCCTGAATGAATAGATTTCAGCCAGTACTGATCTATTCTATTTACTGCTAAGTAGTTTTGACTCACCTTTAGCTAATCAGCAAGTCCCGAAGCATTCTAACCTAACGTAGCCAGACATGATTCGTTTCAGTCTGTCATGAACTAGTCTTGGTTCATGACAACTTGTGTTAGTCAGTCATGGCTTATCTTACCCAGTCTTATATAGCCTTCACTTATTTTAAGATACATTGCTTAATCTAGACTCAACCTGTCTTGACCGCTCTTTCCTCATCTTAACCTGCCTTCGTCAACCATCACTTACCCCAGCACACCTCGATAAGTCTTGATATATCTAAATGAACCTTGACCAGTCTTGACCCATTTCAGTCTGCCTTCGCCAGTGTTGACCCTTCCTGCGTCTCACCAAAAGCCACCTTACGTCCTGAGGTCATCATGACCTATTCTGACAAGGCGTAGCTCATCCCAGCACCAGCTGGTTAAGTGGGTCATGCGGGACGAAGGTGGGAACAGTCCCTTGTGAGCATCTTTAGATACAATTATTTTGTGAGTGTATGATCCAGACTACCATCTGGTCTTGTCTCAATGTTAAGGGTCATGCCTTCAGCTTACTGCTGGCTGGCTCCCACTCACTGTAGACAGATCATACGCTACCTGCTGGAGACGTGCTACAGGTTGTCTATACACTATAGGTTGGCTATACACTACGGGCTGGACCGTATATTACAGGCTTGTCACTCCTCATTAGCTGGCCATACGCTACAGTTTGGTGACACACGACGGACAGACCATACACTACAGGCTGGCCACACGCTACAGGTTGTACACACTACAGGCTAGCCTCACTCTGCAGGTTTGTCGCACACTACAGGCTGGTCACACGTTAAAGGCTGGCTGGCCACACACAACAGTTTGACCACACACTACAACCTGACCACACGCCACACACTGGAGGCTAACCACACTCTATAGACTGGTACACATTACAGTCTGCTCACTTACTGGCCACATGTTACATCTGGTCACACTTCTTCACACTACAGCTTGGTCACACACTACAGGCTGGCTGTATACCATAGCCACACACTACATAATGACCACACACTATTGGGTTGCTACACACAAGCTGATCACACACACTGTAGGTTAGCACACAACACAGGTTGCTCACACACACTATAAGGTAGACAGACGCTACAGGCAGGCCACACACAACAAACTGGCCACACACCATAGGCTGGCCACACACTGCAAGCTAGTCACACGTTGCAAGCTGGTCATACGCTGCAGGCTGGTCACACACTACAGGTTGGTCACACGCTACAGGCTGGCCACATACAACAAGCTGGTCACACGCTACAGGCTGGTCACATACAACAAGCTGGTCACACGCTGCAGGCTGGTCGCACACTACAGGCTGATCACATGCTACAGGCTGGTCACATACAACAAGCTGGTCACACGCTGCAGGCTGGCCACATACAACAAGCTGGTCACACGCTACAGGCTGGTCACACACTACAAGCTGGCCACACGCTGCAAGCTGGCCAAAAACTACAAGCTGGCCACACGCTGCAGGCTGGTCACACACTACAAGCTGGCCACACGCTGCAAGCTGGCCAAAAACTACAAGCTGGCCACACGCTGCAGGCTGGTCACACACTACAAGCTGGCCACACGCTGCAAGCTGGCCACACGCTGCAAGCTAGCCAAAAACTACAAACTGGCCACACGCTGCAGGCCGGCCACACGCTGCAAGCCGGCCACACACTACAAGCTGGCCACACGCTGCAGGCCGGCCACACACTACAAGTTGGCCACACGCTGCAGGCCGGTCACACTATACAAACAGGCCACTGAGTGCGGGCCGCAGTGGGGCCGGTTCTGTCACCTTGGGCTGGGTCAGTTTTTCCTGCCTGGCCCAGCTGGTCTAGGCGTGGCCACTTTTTATCATTGCCCAAACACGGTAAATGGGAGCTCACCCAACCGCCCCTGACCAAGGTAACGTCTTCTGGCTAACTAGCCTTTCTTCACACTCTCATATCACTCCAAACGTCATAGTGCTTAAGGCATTTATTCCTAGCAAACTCTCCCTTTCTTTTCTCAACTCACATAGCAAAACCACGGAGTAGCCATTTAGGTAACTGGCAATGAGTCTGTTTCGTCGACAATGCTCTTCTCGTTTTTTGTGGTCATGGTCTTTGATTTCTCTCTCTTTTTTCTTTTTTTTTTTGGGGGGGACACTATTGTTGTGTTGTCTGAAGGTGTGACGACTTCTTCTTGCTCGATCAGCCTGTGGTTCATGGCTGTCCGGGGGCAACACACCGTGACGAGCTCATCTTCGTCACGAACAATCCTCGCCAGGAATTTCATTCAACGGGCCTCAGCGTATGCCAAGTGAAGCTCACACAATGCCATGTGAAAGCATTGTTATTAAGCACAGTGTTTGAGCTTGAAATGTGCCAGGTCAAGGTTAGAATGTGTTAGGCGAAGATTAGTCTGTGCTATTTTAAGCTGAGACTAAAGCAAATAGGGCTTTGGTTGTGTTAGATAAAGCTTATCATACATATTTCAAGTGAAGCCTTGCATGTCATTGAAGCTCTTCTTTTCTAAGCTTAACTGTGGTATAGATAGAGTTAAACTTAGGTAAGGTTACACAGACAATCGCACTTGTTATACTTAGCCATAATGATATAGTTTTACTTAATAATAATAATAATAATAATAGTAATAATAATAATAATAATAATAATAATAATAATAATAATAATAATAACAATAATAGTGATAATAATAATAATGATAATTGTGATAATAATGATGATAATAATAATGATAAGTGATACTAATATAAAGAGTTAATAATAATGATAATGATGATATTGATAATGATAATAACAATTATGATAATAGTAATAATAATAATAATAATAATAATAATAATAATAATAATAATAATAATAATAATAATCAGGGCATGTGAAGCGTCTGGGGTAAACCATGGATAGTTCTGTGGGGCCTGGATGTAGAAAGGGAGCTGGGGTTTCGGGCATTATTGCATGACAGCTAGAGACTGAGTGTAAAAGAATGGGCCTTTGTTGTCTTTTCCTAGCGCTACCTCGCACACATGAGGGGAGAGGGGGATGTTATTCCATGTGTGGCGAGGTGGCGATGGGAATGAATAAAGGTAGACAGTGTGAATTATGTACATGTATATATATGTATATGTCTGTGTGTTTATATATATGTGTACATTGAGATGTATGGGTATGTATATTTGCGTGTGGGGACGTGTATGTATATACATGTGTATGGGGGTGGGTTGGGCCATTTCTTTCGTCTGTTTCCTTGCGCTACCTCGCAAACGCGGGAGACAGCGACAAAGCAAAATAAATAAAGAAATAATAATAATAATAATAATAATAATAATAATAATAATAATAATATCTTTTTCTTTTTATGTTCAGTTATGTTCAATTATCTTTCCTGTGACGTACAGTGCAGATACCTGCGTCTGCCACCTACAGGAAAGCCACTTGGTTTACTATTATCATCTGATATGCCCTTAAACCCAGGGACAGCACGTCCTCCCCTGTATATCATAACGCTCCATTTCATTCTATCCAAAACACGCCTCTCGCATTCCATAATGGTCTGATCACGATTCCCCAAAGCCTCTTGCATTCCATTCTCCTCGGTCTCCCCTCCTAATTATACTCACTGCTTCTAGTACATTGATCCATTTCGTCAGTGTCTCTCAACTTATCCCCTACTCACACCTGAACTATTTCAGCACACCTCGCTCAGCCCTCTTGATCAGATCAATCTCACTACCAAACCTTGTTAATAATATACATGATTAACCTAACCTACCTCTCGCCACACATCATCAGTAAACATTTAATATTCAACACATTTACCTTTTCCGTTTCTTTTGCATTTATGGCTCAAGACACACCCATGAAATATTCTTAGGACTACTGTACCTTCAAATATACTCATCTTTGCCTTTACAGACACTGGTCCGCCCTTCCACATGCTCCATAAAGCTCGGAGGACCTTACTTCATATATGCTTAGTGCCTCCGTAGTGCATCTCATTATACACTTTATCTAGATCCTTCAAAATCACGTACAAGTCACTCTCTTTCTCCGAGTATTTCTCGCATACATTCTTCAAAGTAAGGTTCTGGTCTACACACCCTCTTAATCTCCAGACGTGACATTGCCTCTCCCCTAGGAGATAGCACCAACCTTTCATTCACCACTCTTTCATACATAGACAGGCCTAAGGCACCCCACTTAAGTCATACGTATGTAGGGACCGCCTGACTAACCACTCAATTGCACCGTCACTCGCATTCTTTAGAAGCTAAACTGCGATCACTTTCACTCCTGATGTTTCCCCACTTTTCAGTACTTGCCTCCACTCTTATCACCATTCACTTTTTCATGATTCATTCCCTCATGCTGACTCGTCCCAACATACCATATCCACCTTTCGATCATTTAACACACTCAACAGTCCATTTCTTTTTCACGTCTTCTTGTCTCTTACCGAGCTTGAATCCCATTGTTCACTTTTTTCAAAGCATGTAAACATCCTTTCCTAAGTTTATGGATACTTTTCATCCCCATCCCTCGTCTGCCTTCTGTTTCCAACTCTCTCTCTCTCCTTTCTCTTGACCTCCTGATGCTTTCCTTTTGTACTTCTCCCAGTCACTTGCACTAGTTCCCTGCTATTCCCGGTCTATACATTCCACTTTTCTCTTTCACTATCGATTTCTTTTTTTCTCATTCCTCCATCTACTATCCTTTCTCGTATGTCCACACTCTATCTTCCGCTTACCACACACTTCACCTACACGCTCATGAACCGCTACTCTCATTTATTCTAACCCTATACTGCTCTTTGCTCAATCGCCCCTGGTATCTTGCAAACTTGCCTCTTTTCCAAGCTCGATCACGTTCACCTCTCATTGCACGTTTATGTCATTTCCTCGTCTTTTTTTTTTTCGAAACCCACCACCAACTCTCACGCTCACCCCCACCCAAAAAATGATCAGACGTTACACTCACTACCACTCTCAACACATTTACATTCGTCCATACACTTTGCATACCTAACAGTTCGCAAAAACAGCCATCAGCTCCCGTTGACCCTCAGCTCCTTTCACCAGCGTATTAATTACAATGCAGCTTTTCTTGAACCACATATTTCCAGTAACCATTCCTCCTCTTTCGGTACACGTCTGGCGAGGCTTTTTCACGCCTGACTAGGCTTTTCCTCATTTTCATGTACACCAGGGACGTCATACCTACTCAGTTACATCCCTAATAAGCGCATCATGTACTCTAGGACTCAGTTTTCCTTAAATGAAAGCTGCTGATGCAATCTCTCATCTGTTCTTTACTCCTCTCACTACCTGGAGCATACACACTAACACCCACCTATCCCTTGTGGCATGCTTTCATTCTGACCCACGTCAATCTTGAACTCAGATCTTTGCACTTAATGAGCTCAGTGCCACACAGGTCATTCATCATAGGAAGGTCCACCTCTTTCTTCGCTCTTGTCTATTCACAAACACCAAACTTTACCCTTTGAACATTCTCGAACTACTACGGTTCCTTACCCTTCAACTTTCTTTCACCCAGAAGCAGAAGAAGCAGGCGACTCTCATCAAACACAGCACCTAACGCTATTTTCTCTTCATCCCGATTATAATTACGCGTATTCAGACGCCCATGAAAAGAAAGTTTTGTACAATGGACGTACATATACGAAATCTACCAGGTAGACTGTGGTACGTTTGCACTCTTCAAGTGTCGCTACAAAATGATCTCTTGTCTTTGAAATGTCTTTTTTATTTGCAGGTGAACATTTATGGTAATTCATGTTACGCAAATTATCATAAGTTCATTTTCTTTAAGGTACAGGCAAACAGAAGTTTGAGTTTCAGCTCCACACACTCAAGAGTCTTTGTGGCAGTCATACATGACGCTCATTTTCTTTTAGAACCTTAATATTCAGTGCAAAAATAACAGTCTGAGAATATTGTTATGAGCCACTATGAGAACAACGAACAGTGGCATATGTCTCAGAGATTGTTAAGACGGACTCGTGCCAACTTATTTGAGAGCACGTAGACGTTACTAACCAGTGTAAGTATGTCAAGACTATGGTCAACGGGGTTACTGGAGATGAGAACAATATGGAGAAAGTAGTATACATAAGACAAGCTTCTACGAATCATTGTGGCTGAAGATCCTGTGGCACACACAGGCCTATTAAGCATTACATCCTTGTAGTTTCGACTCATTCTGTAAGGCTTTCGTAGAAGTCTGACAAATTGTTTTGAGTTTCTTAGGACCAAATGATACTTGGAAGGGCATCACGGGTTCATTTGAATATAAATAGCTACTTATGAGGCCCGAACCAAATAGACAATCGATTCTCTGTTCAAGGATATCGCTGGGTTATAAAGATTTACTTCAAATAAGCGAGAGGGCAAGATGTCACCTTGGCATATGCCATTTATGGAGGAGAGAGGCTAAAAAGTCTTTCCACGTCCTAAGAACCAATCGCAAAATGTGCAAAAGAATATATCATATAGTATCAATTAACGCATCTGTTCCCTGGTTTCTTTAAGGGTAAATGAATTACTTAGAGGCTGGAGTGATATTCACATAAACATAGATGAAAGACTTTAAATTATACAATGAAGTGCAAAAATTCTTTGGTTTATATACAAAGTTCAGTAACTTATTTTGCGAATAATCGTCTTAAACGCGTTCGTGGAGGTGAAGAATGAGGTGTCACAGAGGGAGCGGCAGTGAAGGAGGCCATTTAAGCGTCAAAAAGCAGTAGAAGTTGGCCAGTAAGGTGTCACAACAGTGTCAGAAGTAAAGGTGGCCTGTGAGGCGTCACAACAGTGTCAGAAGTGAAGGTGGTGTATGAGGCATCACATCAGTGTCAGAAGTGAAGGTGGTTTGTGAGGTGCCACAACAGTGTCAGAAGTAAAGGTGGTTTGTGAGGTGTCACAACAGTGTCAGAAGTAAAGGTGGTTTGTGGGGTGTCACAACAGTGTCAGAAGTGAAGGCGGTTAGTGAAGTGATCAGTATAGCGACACAACAGGTGGATGAGCGAAGGTGGTCAGAGTGTGTCGAAACAAAAGAGGAACAACAACAGAATAGTAAGCGTGTGGCAACACAGCAGGAACATCACTGAAGGCGTTTAGTGTATGTTTAACACAGGAGGTGGAGCACTGGGGGTGGCCATAACGTATGGCAAACAGTTTGTACATCACTTAAGGTAACCAGACTGTGTGGTGCCCCAAGAGGTACAGCAATAGAGGTGGCCAAAGAGTGTGGTAACATCAGGTGTACCTCAGCAGGGTGTCAGTGTGTAGTAACAGTACCAAGGGTTGATGAAGGTTAGGCAAGTGGGACACCTTAAGGAGACATCCTGGGGCCCGTGCCATTTACTCTTCTGGTCAGTACACCAAGAACTAAAGTCTGTGGTTTTTCGAGAGACTTTCTTCTTGGTAACTTGACATACTTATATGTGTGCGTTGATGAAGTGGTGCTTGTATGACTCAAGCACCATACCTTCGAGAAACCTTGAACAACTGCGGTACACAAACCCCTCTATCAGTCCTGGAAAGGTTGTCATTACGACAGAAGCTTTGGCGATGGATCTACTCTCTTGTCTTGACCACGATTTCTGTGCCTCTGAGACAACCCGGTCAGTCTAGTTTTTGAACATCATTGCAAGTTTTTGCTGGCACTCTCGATGCCTAGCCGTCGAATGTGCAAATGAGTAGCGACTAATGACTAAGGAGTTATGTACTTCAAACAAATAGTTATCTGTTTCAAGACGGCGACGTACGTATGAGCAACAAGACAAATAATGTCCAGAACTGACCATATTTCAACTCTTTCAGATAATCTTCGTCAAGCATTTGCATATTGTGCAATGGTGTTGACGTGCATGGTTTTAAAAGCTTTTGAATCTCCTGAATTTTATCGTCCCATCAACTCTGAATATCACATACAGGCTTATAGATGAAGTTTACATGTAAGTTATTGAATTCTTTTTACAAGATCCTCGTTGTTTCTTATGCTTGACTGCGAGATTGTATCAACTAGTGGGTAGTACTAGTTTGCTACGATCTTCCAGTCAAACACAAGAAATAAAGAGGATCTTTTAAGCAGATTAGATTTGATACATGGGAGCTGATAGGTTTTGACGTGTAGTCACTCTTTCCTCATGTTCCAGTGGTCAACTTGTTGGAATTTTTGTCTGAAGAACTTGGTAAGCACAGCCTTCCCTTTGTCTCCGGCCGCTATCATCGTACAAATAATGCTTTGCATCGAGGTATGCAAGTTTGTTTCCAATAATGAGAGCTATCTACACAGTTTCGGCGTCATACCAACATTATACCAACAGGTGCCAAGTGATTTCGTTATGTAGATGACGTCATTTGCATACGACGGAATAATGAAGACATCGATGATTTTCCCTCGAGACTTAAGAGTCTAATTACTTCAGCAAAGTCTACCTGAGAAGAAGTAAAATGAGGGAGCCCTGCCTTTCTTGGAGGTCATGATGAACAGACGCATGAACCAGTTCAAGTTCGCCATTTTTAGATAATCTGTGAATGTCTGCTAATGTATTCACTTCTACTCAGCGCACCAGGATAAACTAAATGAATCCATGCTTACCTCAGTGTTAGTTCGTGCCTACTGCATATGTGGTCTAGGTGTTCTTGTTGGTGAAATCAGTAAAATTTATGAAATTGCAGCATATCTAAAGCACCCCAAGATCTTCATTGACAAAACTTTGTAAAGTGTGCTAGAAAGATATCTTTCATCTCAAAAGCTAAGGAACCTTTTAACATTGAAAAGCACTTCTAGTACTACCTTATCACAACAGCTTCCTAAAATTGCCTCAAATGATGAAGGAATTTGATAACAATGTTGCATTTAAGAACAGCAATACAGTGAGAAACCTAATTATAAAAAACTCGCCTGAAAATTCACATGGATGTATTTATAAGATACCATGCAATGGTTGCAGTAGAGTTCATTTGGAAAAAAGTGAAAAAGAACTGAATTTAAGAATAAAGCTGCATCAATATAATGTTCGTGTTGGGCAAGAATCAAGTGATCTGTTCCAGCATATGCCAGACTTTGGCCACCTTGCTAACGGCAGCAACGCTCAGAACATTGTACCTTGTCGTTCAGTTGTAGAAATCTCATTGATTCTAGCATTATCAAGCACAGCTTTTAGTAATGATCTCACCATTAGCCTAGGATTTACAAATCATATCCTTTCATAATCATTAGAAATGTCAACATTACAACTTTATGAGCTAGTCCATGACCTGACCCTTGCCTTTGATCTCCCGACCTTTGCCTGTGGCCACCTGACACATGCATTTGGTCGCTTGAACCTTGCCTTTAGTGATCCGACCACTGCTTGGGATGACTGCATTTCTTACATGACCTTCCTGCCTGACGTTCACATGACTAGGTCATGCGCCTCACGCCATGTTTGTATGTGTGAAAGCTACATTTGCTTATTGTCTCTGTATCGCTGAAGATCCAAAAATCATCACGAAAGCGTTCGGATCTTCGTATTTCATTTTTCCTGTGGTTGCCAGTTTTTATATATGTATATGTATATATATATATATATATATATATATATATATATATATATATATATATATATATATATATATATATATATATATATATAAAATATATATATATATATATATATATATATATATATATATATATATATATATATATATATATATATATATATACATATATATATATATATATATATATATATATATATATATATATATATATATATATATATATATATATATATATATATATATATATATTTTTTTTTTTTTTTTTTTTTTTTTTATACTTTGTCGCTGTCTCCCGCGTTTGCGAGGTAGCGCAAGGAAACAGACGAAAGAAATGGCCCAACCCCCCCCATACACATGTATATACATACGTCCACACACGCAAATATACATACCTACACAGCTTTCCATGGTTTACCCCAGACGCTTCACATGCCTTGATTCAATCCACTGACAGCACGTCAGCCCCGGTATACCACATCGCTCCAATTCACTCTGTTCCTTGCCCGCCTTTCACCCTCCTGCATGTTCAGGCCCCGATCACACAAAATCTTTTTCACTCCATCTTTCCACCTCCAATTTGGTCTCCCTCTTCTCCTTGTTCCCTCCACCTCCGACACATATATCCTCTTGGTCAATCTTTCCTCACTCATTCTCTCCATGTGCCCAAACCACTTCAAAACACCCTCTTCTGCTCTCTCAACCACGCTCTTTTTATTTCCACACATCTCTCTTACCCTTACGTTACTCACTCGATCAAACCACCTCACACCACACATTGTCCTCAAACATCTCATTTCCAGTACATCCATCCTCCTGCGCACAACTCTATCCATAGCCCACGCCTCGCAACCATACAACATTGTTGGAACCACTATTCCTTCAAACATACCCATTTTTGCTTTCCGAGATAATGTTCTCGACTTCCACACATTCTTCAAGGCCCCCAGGATTTTCGCCCCCTCCCCCACCCTATGATCCACTTCCGCTTCCATGGTTCCATCCGCTGCCAGATCCACTCCCAGATATCTAAAACACTTCACTTCCTCCAGTTTTTCTCCATTCAAACTCACCTCCCAATTGACTTGACCCTCAACCCTACTGTACCTAATAACCTTGCTCTTATTCACATTTACTCTTAACTTTCTTCTTCCACACACTTTACCAAACTCAGTCACCAGCTTCTGCAGTTTCACACATGAATCAGCCACCAGCGCTGTGTCGTCAGCGAACAACAACTGACTCACTTCCCAAGCTCTCTCATCCCCAACAGACTTCATACTTGCCCCTCTTTCCAAAACTCTTGCATTTACCTCCCTAACAACCCCATCCATAAACAAATTAAACAACCATGGAGACATCACACACCCCTGCCGCAAACCTACATTCACTGAGAACCAATCACTTTCCTCTCTTCCTACACGTACACATGCCTTACATCCTCGATAAAAACTTTTCACTGCTTCTAACAACTTTCCTCCCACACCATATATTCTTAATACCTTCCACAGAGCATCTCTATCAACTCTATCATATGCCTTCTCCAGATCCATAAATGCTACATACAAATCCATTTGCTTTTCTAAGTATTTCTCACATACATTCTTCAAAGCAAACACCTGATCCACACATCCTCTACCACTTCTGAAACCACACTGCTCTTCCCCAATCTGATGCTCTGTACATGCCTTCACCCTCTCAATCAATACCCTCCCATATAATTTACCAGGAATACTCAACAAACTTATACCTCTGTAATTTGAGCACTCACTCTTATCCCCTTTGCCTTTGTACAATGGCACTATGCACGCATTCCGCCAATCCTCAGGCACCTCACCATGAGTCATACATACATTAAATAACCTTACCAACCAGTCAACAATACAGTCACCCCCTTTTTTAATAAATTCCACTGCAATACCATCCAAACCTGCTGCCTTGCCGGCTTTCATCTTCCGCAAAGCTTTCACTACCTCTTCTCTGTTTACCAAATCATTTTCCCTAACCCTCTCACTTTGCACACCACCTCGACCAAAACACCCTATATCTGCCACTCTATCATCAAACACATTCAACAAGCCTTCGAAATACTCACTCCATCTCCTTCTCACATCACCACTACTTGTTATCACCTCCCCATTAGCCCCCTTCACTGAGGTTCCCATTACCTTACGCACTTTATTTACCTCCTTCCAAAACATCTTTTTATTCTTCCTAAAATTTAATGATACTCTATCACCCCAACTCGGAAAGGATCACAATTTTGCGCGTGATCAATTATATTCCTATGAGTCTACGGGGAAAATGAAACACGATAAGTTCCCAAGTGCACTTTCGTGTAAGAATCACATCATCAGGGGAGACACAAGAGAGAAATATAACAATCAGTTGATATACAACGAAGAGACGTAGCTAGGACGCCACTTGTTTTACCAAATGGCATCGTGGTGGTTAATCTCTAAAAAATTCATCAGAAGACATGACTATTGACGAAGCTAAGTACGCATCTGTTACTGACACCAGAGACTTCATCAATTTCCACAAACTGTCTAAGCTTTGCCTTGCAGTTACCAGGATAATGGTAGCAGATAAATCTCATTCATTCCTTGTCTCGCTACCCCGCCACATGCGCACAAAAAGTGAACCTTTCCCCCCAAGCAACTAGTTTCCTAACGACGGTAACCCGATAATTACGTCCCATGGCAGCTCAGGGCGAAGCATGCTCTACTGTGGCCTTTATACCTTATCGAGAAGCCACCTGTGTTTAATGTCCAGGTAACGAAACTCCCTGGCTAGTATGTACAGCTTTTTATCTCAGAATGAAAATTATATCAAATGCTCTCCCGACTTTTAGTCTCCCTCGCCATAGTCCAGCTGGTCTTCAGGGGGAGTCAATCTCCGAAAACATTTGGCCGGGGAATATATCCTTAGGAGACTTTTTTCTTCCTGGGTTGGCCTCGCTGGGGAACTTTTTCTCGGGTAGAAGGTGATAGTCCGGAGCCGCCCGCCAGCCGCGCCCTGTGTCATCGTCCCAGCCACACCCCGACCTGTTGGCTGCTGCCTCCTCCTCCTCCTCCTCCTACTCCTCCTGAAGGCGGCGGTGGCGGTGGCACAGCAGACCAGATGGTCCATCAGGAGGACATCTGCTGCAGGACAGTGGCAGCAGTATCATGAGGCCACAACTTTACTTGCGGTAGAGACAGGATAGTAGAGTAGAAAGCACCGGTGGAGGTTGTGATGGCTGGTGGTTGTGGTTGTGGGTGTGGTGGAGGGTATGGCAATGGGCAAATTGATGCTTGTTAGTTTGGTTGTGGTCGTACTAATTGGGTGATGTGGTTGTGTTGGTATGGTGATTGCTGTGGTGGTTGTGGAGGTGGATGAGGTACAACGTGTGGTTGTGGGTGAGGTTTTGTGTATTGTGTTAGGTTTGGTCAATTGTGTGGTGGTGATTGTGGTAGTGTTCGTTTGTCTGGTCGTGGTTGTGATGACGGTTGTGTCTGTGAGAATGGTGATATGTATGGTAGTAAGTAGGATGGGTAAGTTTGTTGTGATGGTGAGTATAGTGAAACATAGTGGTTGTGGATGTAGGTATGGTGACTGGTTGTGTTAGCTTGGTGCTTGTGGTTGTAGGTATGTTGATTGTGGGTATGTTGGATGTGGTGGTTGTGGTTGTAGGTATGTTGATTGTGATTGTGGGTATGTTGGGTGTGGTGGTTGTGGTTGTAGGTATGTTAAATATCGTGGTTGTGGTTATGGGTATGGTGGTTATGGTGGTTGTGATTGTGGGTATGTTGCGTATGATGGTAGAGGTGGTGAGTTTATTGAGTGTAGTGGTTGTGATGGTGAGGATGGAGGTTGTGGTGGTTGTAGTGGCTAGTGTGACGAGTATCGTGGTTGCTATCTTTGGTTAAGTATGGTGGTTGTTGTGGTGGGTACTTTGAGTATCGTGGTTGTGGCATAAGGTCTGGTGATTACGGTAATAATGGTGGTAGATATGGTGGCAATTATTCTACCCAATGGTAATGAGTCTGTGGATATTGTGGTGGTCGATATCTTAATGGTTATTGTAGTAATTTTGGTTGTTGTTGTGAGGATTGTTGCGGTGTGAGTGTGGTGGTAGGTAGGTGTGAGTTATGGTTGAATTGGTGTGGTTGTACAGTACTATGGTTGTGGTTGTCGTGATGGCTGAGGGGTTAGTTGAGGTGGGTTTGATAATGGTTGTTGTAGAGGTTGTGGTTGTGAATCATACCAAGTCTGGTGTGAGGGACTGACAGCAAACAGGAATGTTTAACGAGACTGTCTACGCTGTCATGACACTTACGTCCGACATGTGAAGGTATCCATAGGACCTGGGTACGTAGGCCACTGTTACCGGCTTCTATTAGCAGAGGCAGGAATGACTGATGGACCAGTTTCCTGCAGAGCAATGCTTCCGGAGGGCGTTGCAAGAGCTGGTCTGGGGTCAGAGACGATAACAGCAGGATCACCACAACATCGGCCTTGACTGACGACTACTAAGAGGGTATCACCATCATGGTAACCTCGAATGACGTCCACTGAGAGGGCATCAACACTCGATCGACCTCGACTGACGTTCACTGTGAGGCATTACCACAAGATCGACCTTGACAGACGACCACTGAGAGGGCATCAACACTGGATCGACCTTGACTGGTGTCCAGCAAAAGGGCATCCCCACAATATCGACCTTGACTGTTGTCTACTGAGAGGCATCACTTCAATATCGACCTTGACTGACGTCCGCTGAGAGGCATCACCTCAATATCGACCTTGACTGACGTCCGCTGAGAGGCATCATATCAAAACGACCTTGACTGACGTCCGCTGAGAGGCATCACCTCAATATCGACCTTGACTGACGTCCACTAAGAGGCATCATTTCAATATCGACCTTGACTGACGTCCGCTGAGAGGCATCATATCAAAACGACCTTGACTGACGTCCGCTGAGAGGCATCATATCAAAACGACCTTGACTGACGTCCGCTGAGAGGCATCACCTCAATATCGACCTTGACTGTTGTCTACTGAGAGGCATCACTTCAATATCGACCTTGACTGGTGTCCAGCAAAAGGGCATCCCCACAATATCGACCTTGACTGACGTCCGCTGAGAGGCATCACCTCAATATCGACCTTGACTGACGTCCGCTGAGAGGCATCACCTCAATATCGACCTTGACTGACGTCCGCTGAGAGGCATCACTTCAATATCGACCTTGACTGGTGTCCAGCAAAAGGGCATCCCCACAATATCGACCTTGACTGGTGTCCAGCAAAAGGGCATCCCCACAATATCGACCTTGACTGTTGTCTACTGAGAGGCATCACTTCAATATCGACCTTGACTGTTGTCTACTGAGAGGCATCACTTCAATATCGACCTTGACTGTTGTCTACTGAGAGGCATCACTTCAATATCGACCTTGACTGACGTCCGCTGAGAGGCATCATATCAAAACGACCTTGACTGACGTCCGCTGAGAGGCATCACCTCAATATCGACCTTGACTGTTGTCTACTGAGAGGCATCACTTCAATATCGACCTTGACTGGTGTCCAGCAAAAGGGCATCCCCACAATATCGACCTTGACTGACGTCCGCTGAGAGGCATCACCTCAATATCGACCTTGACTGTTGTCTACTGAGAGGCATCACTTCAATATCGACCTTGACTGTTGTCTACTGAGAGGCATCACTTCAATATCGACCTTGACTGACGTCCGCTGAGAGGCATCACCTCAATATCGACCTTGACTGACGTCCGCTGAGAGGCATCATATCAAAACGACCTTGACTGACGTCCGCTGAGAGGCATCATATCAAAACGACCTTGACTGACGTCCGCTGAGAGGCATCACCTCAATATCGACCTTGACTGACGTCCGCTGAGAGGCATCATATCAAAACGACCTTGACTGACGTCCGCTGAGAGGCATCATATCAAAACGACCTTGACTGACGTCCGCTGAGAGGCATCATATCAATATCGACCTTGACTGACGTCCGCTGAGAGGCATCACCTCAATATCGACCTTGACTGACGTCCGCTGAGAGGCATCACCTCAATATCGACCTTGACTGACGTCCGCTGAGAGGCATCACCTCAATATCGACCTTGACTGACGTCCGCTGAGAGGCATCACCTCAATATCGACCTTGACTGACGTCCGCTGAGAGGCATCATATCAAAACGACCTTGACTGACGTCCGCTGAGAGGCATCATATCAAAACGACCTTGACTGACGTCCGCTGAGAGGCATCATATCAAAACGACCTTGACTGACGTCCGCTGAGAGGCATCACCTCAATATCGACCTTGACTGACGTCCGCTGAGAGGCATCACCTCAATATCGACCTTGACTGACGTCCGCTGAGAGGCATCACCTCAATATCGACCTTGACTGACGTCCGCTGAGAGGCATCACCTCAATATCGACCTTGACTGACGTCCGCTGAGAGGCATCATATCAAAACGACCTTGACTGACGTCCGCTGAGAGGCATCATATCAAAACGACCTTGACTGACGTCCGCTGAGAGGCATCACCTCAATATCGACCTTGACTGACGTCCGCTGAGAGGCATCACCTCAATATCGACCTTGACTGACGTCCGCTGAGAGGCATCACCTCAATATCGACCTTGACTGACGTCCGCTGAGAGGCATCACCTCAATATCGACCTTGACTGACGTCCGCTGAGAGGCATCATATCAAAACGACCTTGACTGACGTCCGCTGAGAGGCATCATATCAAAACGACCTTGACTGACGTCCGCTGAGAGGCATCACCTCAATATCGACCTTGACTGACGTCCGCTGAGAGGCATCACCTCAATATCGACCTTGACTGACGTCCGCTGAGAGGCATCACCTCAATATCGACCTTGACTGACGTCCGCTGAGAGGCATCACCTCAATATCGACCTTGACTGACGTCCGCTGAGAGGCATCATATCAAAACGACCTTGACTGACGTCCGCTGAGAGGCATCATATCAAAACGACCTTGACTGACGTCCGCTGAGAGGCATCACCTCAATATCGACCTTGACTGACGTCCGCTGAGAGGCATCACCTCAATATCGACCTTGACTGACGTCCGCTGAGAGGCATCATATCAATATCGACCTTGACTGACGTCCGCTGAGAGGCATCACCTCAATATCGACCTTGACTGACGTCCGCTGAGAGGCATCACCTCAATATCGACCTTGACTGACGTCCGCTGAGAGGCATCACCTCAATATCGACCTTGACTGACGTCCGCTGAGAGGCATCACCTCAATATCGACCTTGACTGACGTCCGCTGAGAGGCATCACCTCAATATCGACCTTGACTGACGTCCGCTGAGAGGCATCATATCAAAACGACCTTGACTGACGTCCGCTGAGAGGCATCATATCAAAACGACCTTGACTGACGTCCGCTGAGAGGCATCATATCAAAACGACCTTGACTGACGTCCGCTGAGAGGCATCACCTCAATATCGACCTTGACTGACGTCCGCTGAGAGGCATCACCTCAATATCGACCTTGACTGACGTCCGCTGAGAGGCATCACCTCAATATCGACCTTGACTGACGTCCGCTGAGAGGCATCACCTCAATATCGACCTTGACTGACGTCCGCTGAGAGGCATCATATCAAAACGACCTTGACTGACGTCCGCTGAGAGGCATCACCTCAATATCGACCTTGACTGACGTCCGCTGAGAGGCATCACCTCAATATCGACCTTGACTGACGTCCGCTGAGAGGCATCACCTCAATATCGACCTTGACTGACGTCCGCTGAGAGGCATCACCTCAATATCGACCTTGACTGACGTCCGCTGAGAGGCATCACCTCAATATCGACCTTGACTGACGTCCGCTGAGAGGCATCACCTCAATATCGACCTTGACTGACGTCCGCTGAGAGGCATCACCTCAATATCGACCTTGACTGACGTCCGCTGAGAGGCATCATATCAAAACGACCTTGACTGACGTCCGCTGAGAGGCATCACCTCAATATCGACCTTGACTGACGTCCGCTGAGAGGCATCACCTCAATATCGACCTTGACTGACGTCCGCTGAGAGGCATCATATCAAAACGACCTTGACTGACGTCCGCTGAGAGGCATCATATCAAAACGACCTTGACTGACGTCCGCTGAGAGGCATCATATCAAAACGACCTTGACTGACGTCCGCTGAGAGGCATCATATCAAAACGACCTTGACTGAAGTCTGCTGAGAGGCATCACCTCAATATCGACCTTGACTGACGTCCGCTGTGAGGCATCATATCAAAACGACCTTGACTGACGTCTGCTGAGAGGCATCACCTCAATATCGACCTTGACTGACGTCCGCTGAGAGGCATCACCTCAATATCGACCTTGACTGACGTCCGCTGAGAGGCATCATATCAAAACGACCTTGACTGACGTCCGCTGAGAGGCATCATATCAAAACGACCTTGACTGACGTCCGCTGAGAGGCATCACCTCAATATCGACCTTGACTGACGTCCGCTGAGAGGCATCACCTCAATATCGACCTTGACTGACGTCCGCTGAGAGGCATCATATCAAAACGACCTTGACTGACGTCCGCTGAGAGGCATCATATCAAAACGACCTTGACTGACGTCCGCTGAGAGGCATCATATCAAAACGACCTTGACTGACGTCCGCTGAGAGGCATCATATCAAAACGACCTTGACTGACGTCCGCTGAGAGGCATCACCTCAATATCGACCTTGACTGACGTCCGCTGAGAGGCATCACCTCAATATCGACCTTGACTGACGTCCGCTGAGAGGCATCATATCAAAACGACCTTGACTGACGTCCGCTGAGAGGCATCATATCAAAACGACCTTGACTGACGTCCGCTGAGAGGCATCACCTCAATATCGACCTTGACTGACGTCCGCTGAGAGGCATCATATCAAAACGACCTTGACTGACGTCCGCTGAGAGGCATCATATCAAAACGACCTTGACTGACGTCCGCTGAGAGGCATCACCTCAATATCGACCTTGACTGACGTCCGCTGAGAGGCATCACCTCAATATCGACCTTGACTGACGTCCGCTGAGAGGCATCATATCAAAACGACCTTGACTGACGTCCGCTGAGAGGCATCACCTCAATATCGACCTTGACTGACGTCCGCTGAGAGGCATCATATCAAAACGACCTTGACTGACGTCCGCTGAGAGGCATCATATCAAAACGACCTTGACTGACGTCCGCTGAGAGGCATCACCTCAATATCGACCTTGACTGACGTCCGCTGAGAGGCATCATATCAAAACGACCTTGACTGACGTCCGCTGAGAGGCATCATATCAAAACGACCTTGACTGACGTCCGCTGAGAGGCATCATATCAAAACGACCTTGACTGAGTGGGCACTAGTTGGCACTACAGATCCTTACCTTTAGTGACACTATTGTCAACATGCATTCGTGGCACTGTTGAAATTCCTGTACCTGGACACTTCCATACGTAGCATTGATATCACTGTTGTAGTCTTTACCCTGGTAATTTCACTGGCCGCTGCACTTCAGCCCTCTTCATGGCGGCATCACTGTAAGTCTTGTTACATTTAGGAAGCTTCAAGGCTCCTAGTAACTCCCTAGGCAGGGCCTCTCTCTCCTCATTTACCTCCTGTTGGTCAAACTTTCCACCTGGCTTGTCTCTCCTTCACAGTATATTGTATTCAACACGGCAGTGGAAATGTGACCTTAGTAACAGACGAACCGGAATGATAGTGGTATGACGCCATGACTGTGACTGAAATCTGAAATAAGAAGAAATAACATTCAACTTAACCCAACACTGAAATACAGATCACTTAAATGTCGAACGTCAAACTGGAAAATGAATTAAGTTGATCATTACTCTCGTTCTATTCTTCCTTCATTTCTTTCATTTTCTATCTTTCCCGGCCCTTCCTCCTCCTTGGTTCTGACCCCTTGTACTTTGACACCATACGTCCCATATCCCTCCAAATGCAGACCCTAACCACATTATCACTGTTGGCAGCTTTGTAATAGAACAGTGTTTTGCCCTAAGGTTATAACACCGCTGGTAGCCCTTAATCCGCAGTGGGAACACCACTGGTAACCCTGAATCAGCAGTGGGAACACCACTGGTAGCCCTGATTTAGCAATGGTATCACCAATGGTAGACCTGAATCAGCAGTGGTAACACCACTAGTAACCCTGAATCAGCAGTGGAAACAACAATGGTATCCCTGAATCAGCAGTGGGAACACCACTGGTAACCCTGAATTAGCAGTGGTATCGCCAATGGTATCCCCGAATCAGCAGTGGGAACACCACTCGTAATCCTGATTTAGCAGGGGTATCACCAATGGTAGCCCTGAATCAGCAGTGGTAACACCACTGGTAACCCTAAATCAACTGTGGGAACACCACTGGTAACCCCAAATCAGCAGTGGGAACACCACTGGTAACCCTGAATTAGCAGTGGTATCGCCAGTGGTAGACCTGAATTAGCAGTGGTATCGCCAAGGGCAGCCCTGAATCAGCAGTGGTAACACCACTGGTAACCCTGAATCAGCAGTGGTAACACCACTGGTAACCCTGAATCAGCAGTGGTAACACCACTGGTAACCCTGAATCAGCAGTGGTAACACCACTGGTAACCCTGAATCAGCAGTGGTAACACCACTGGTAACCCTGAATCAGCAGTGGTAACACCACTGGTAACCTTGAATTAGCAGTGGTATCACCACTGATTGCCCTGAATCAGTAGTGATAACACCGTTGGCGCCTTAAAACAGCAATGGTAGCACTACTGGTAGCCCTGCATCAGCAGTGGTACAACCTCTGGTAGCTCTGATCCAACAGTGGTAACACCACTGGTAGCACAGCAGCAGTGGCAGCAGCAGGACCACAACATTAATATCAAGCAAGAAGGTCCACTCACTAGTGAGGTGGTTGAGTTTCAACACGTCTGTACACACTATCCCTCATCACTCAGGCTCCATCGAGACTTATGAGGAGCGACCATTGTATTTAGTCTCCATTCCCTCTTTTTCTATCACGACTATTACGTTGAATGAGGCAAGAATTGACAAGGCTCACAAGAGTGCAATTCGGCAAATTCACAACTGAGAAATAATTGACAAGATAATGAGAAATATCCAGTTTTTATGCGACGTGCTTCACAAACCTGATATTTTCCTGCTTTGATTAGCAGATTAAGACGTTTCAATCACTGGTCACACATTATGAAGGCTGACTTTGAATGAAACGGCTGTAAACATGTTGATCTTTAAACCAGCAATAGCAGACAGTAATTCATACCAGGATCGAACCCGGGACCCCTGTCCAACAGGCGGGAGCGCTACCGCTAGGCGATGATTGCCCCTAATATGTTCTATGAAAGTGCGCGTTCATATGTACTTAGTTCGTATTCATATACCTCCGCGTTGTACAGTTGTACAGTTAGGCTCTGTAAACTGCTATCTGCTGGCTGTGTGAGCCTGATGGGAAATGACCGGTGGAGACCCCGTTGCTCACCAACATGAGACGAAGGGTATTCGAGTACATAGTATTCGAATAGTCATTTCCCTATTAGGGGCGATCATAGCCTAGTGGTAGCGCTCCCGCCTGTTGCGCAGGGGTCCCGAGTTCGACCCTGCCTGTTGGAGGTTTGTGTTCTATGAAAGTGCGTGTTCAAATGCACTTAGTTCGTATTTATATTCCTGTGAATCCGGGGGAAAATGAACACGATAAGTTCCCAGGTGTACTTTCGTGTAATAACCACATCATCAGGGGAGACACAAGAGAGAAATATAACATTCAGATGATGTACAACGAAGAGACGTAGCTAGGACGCCATTTGGTGAACATGCGATATATATATATATATATATATATATATATATATATATATATATATATATATATATATATATATATATATATATATATATATATATACACTCTCTACGGATATATACCTGTGATATTTGTTCATCGTTTCCCTCTTGAACGAAGTAGCACCAGGAAAGGACGAAGAAAGGTCATTTACAGCCATTCGATGTTGTTCACAAGTGTGTTCCTAGAACCTCTCAAGTCTGATGGTCTTATCATACCAACATCCTCTCCATCATCACTCCCCCTCACACCTTACCGGGTACACTCATCACTGCGTAGTGAATATCTCTGAAAAGAAACAAAGAAAAAAGAAATCAGCTGTCTTTCTCTTTTGTAAGCTTATAACGATAACAATACCTTTTGCAGACGAGCTTCAGTCTCAACCACTGATGAGTCTGTCGTACAATAACCTCTTCATTCTGACCAAGTAACGTGTATGACGTGGTCATGATCAAGGGTTGTCAGTGTTGCGCCCACGTCGTCTCAATGAACATAGAAAAAAGAGAACTAAGTCAGAGAGTTTAATCTCGTTGATGTCATCCAATTGAAGGTAATGTTGCTTCCCGTAAACAATATAAGATATTTCAACTCTTCAGTATGATCACTGTGGCTACAGCCTTAACACATTCTAAATGATGTTTTGTATGGTAAAGTAAGATTGAGTAGATATCATTCGAAGGCCAAACTGTCTCTGCACAGTGGTTTATACCAGGAAAGGCCAGAGTGAGAAATTCGAGCAGTGAATGTTGTTTATCACCATCTGCATATCAACAAACCCTACGCCATATCACGTGCAGACAGTCTCCAGGTGAACCTCCTCACCACGACGAGTCTTCATCACAACACTCCCCTGGAGTTTCATCATCATCCAGTACAGGGCATTGTGGCCAGGGTTTGTTCTCCTTCATACATTTACCTGGGTTGTGAGTACCTCGCCCCAGATGGGTACCTCAGAGTAGTGGGTGTGTGACTCACCTTTGTACCTATGACCTGAGAGATGGCTCTTGGACGTTGGCGAGTGAGGAGCTCGGATCACAAGCTGATTTATGTCAGGCGAGGCAAAATGTCACCGAGGATATGACTGGTATACCTAATGTAGTTAGCCATAGAGATCGCGATGTAGAAGCCCCTCAGGAGTTACTGCATCTATACTATACATCAAGCGCTTTTGGAGGTCAATGGACGCGGGAGAATGTAGATGAGAACAGCGACAGGAGGCCAGTCATCAACCAGGCGGCTCAGGTCTGGCAAGTTAGGGCAGGGGAGGGCGAGGGAAAGTTAGAGAGCTAGTTGACACCATTCCTGTCACAACATTGGACTTGTTACCCAGGACGGCAGGGTACAGGAGGACTGGTACACATAAACATGCAGGCGTGACGGATGCAATCTGCCGCTAACGACACGCCAGCCATGGGAAGACGCAAGGAATGTTCTCCTTTAAACGGGAGGTCACAGAACGACGGACCATTGGAGCAAATCTATCTCAAAAAAGTTTGTTCTTTGGGGCGTACAGTGACCCCTTGGCTTGTTCTCTGGGGAGGACAGTGACTTCTTGGTTTGTTCTCTGGGTAGGACACAGCGATCCCTTGGCTTGTTCTCTGGGGAGGGCAGCGACCCCTTCTCTTGTTCTCTGGGGAGGGCAGAGACCCCTTGGCTTGTGCTCTAGGGAGGGCAGCAATCCCTTGGCTTGTTCTCTGGGGAGGGCAGCGACCCCTTCTCTTGTTCTCTGGGGAGGGCAGCGACCCCTTGGCTTGTTCTCTGGCGAGGGCAGCGACCCTTTGGCTTGTTCTCTGGCGAGGGCAGCGACCCCTTGGATTGTGCTCTGGGTAGGACAGCGACTCCTCGACATACTCTCGCGGAAGGACAGCAACTCCCGGCCTATTCTCTGCAGAGGTGAGCAACCCCAGCCTTGCTCGCTAAGGAGGACAACGACTCCCGATCTGGTCTTCGAGCTGGAGGGTAACCCCCGGACGCTTCCATGGGAGGATAGCAACCCTCAGCCTGTCTTTTGGAAGGAGAGACAACACACAGCTTGTTTTACGAGGAGGACAGCAACCCTCTAGCCTGTTGTATGGTCTGTGTGGAAGGCGAGTTGTAGGGCTGGTGGGCGAGGAGGCATCTTTCACTTACCATACCTGTGGACACGTTGACCGTGGCTGGTGCAGGTGTGGCCAGCATCCTCCCACGGTCACTGTCAGTTTAGAATAATGTGATTCAAGGGATAAGAAGAGATCGTGATCATGACCGACAGGAAAATGAAATGTATGATAAGATGAAACATAACGTAACGTAACAACAGTAACATAACGTAACAGTAACATAACGTAACAGGTAGTTAGGACTGCCTCAGTATCCGTTGTTGATCTTAGTAACGAGGATTGAGGTCGTAACACACAAGGTTCGCTGTCTGAACTGACTGGAAAGTTTATATCCTGTCGTCACATTATCACCTGTAGTCACTCGTACATATATCATGTGGAAATTAGTGTGGTTACCAGGTTATCTGAGATCGTGTTCTTGAGCCAATGTTAGAGTGGTTCCCAGGTCAATTTGTGGTAGTTTTCATGCCAACACACTGATCACTAGGTACTTTATCTTGCCAGCTTTGCCCTCAACAGTGTCTGGGTTATCTTAATCTCTGATGATAACCAGTGATTTCGCTGATGGTCTGTGAGATATATACGCGGTGAGCAGGCCTTGAACTAAAGCTTCTGGTTTTACGGATTCTTCTTTTTTTTCCCCTCGCGAGGCGTTAATGAAAAAACTTGTACACTATACTGTGTTTTTTTTGCATTAAAGTCACTGTAAGGTGATGATTCTAAGCTCACTTCTCTGTTTATAGACATCCACGCATCTTTCTTGGAAAGAGATATTTGTAGTCTTAGATCTTATATTCGGGCGCTGTCTTCTGCTAGGCTACCGTGCAGCCCATGGCCGTCTTGCAAGAGAGAGTGCAGTAGGATTAGATATTTCACAGATGGTCTTTACCAGACACCAGTGACCAGATAATCACAATAACATTCGTTACCGAGTTGAGTCACTCCATAAGCTTACAGTCTCTTCACATAACAGACTCATCTCTGAGACAGGAAAAGTGGAGAATGATATTAGAATTAAAGATATCCTATCAGAGATGATAAGGTGTTGTCTTATCTCTTGCTACGTATATTTGGTTCTAGCTCGAAAAGGCTTTATCATTTCATAGTCTGAGAATTAGTGTCTTATTTTCTATCCTATATATCTGGCCACATTTTACGATTCATTTGACCAACATTTCGAAATCGAAAGCCATCTTGTTCTTACAGTGAGGCAGGTTGTGGAGAGGGTTCCAGGGGTGGATGAGGTAGCATCGACAACATGTATAGCCTCAGGACAGGAGTATGATGAAGGAAAGAGAAAAGAACTTCGAAGTATTTCACCCTGTAGGGTATGCAGGGCATACTTAGGTATGTACAATGATGGCATTAATAACGGATGCAGATTTGTGCTAATAACTGTACGGGTGGAAGGGAAGGCTTCGTGTCTGCGCTGTTCAGTTCACATGTTCTCCTTTGTACAGTAAATCAGCTTATTGATGTAACGTGATCTTGTATCCAGATGATGTACTAAGGGACTCATTCTCTACGGATTATCATAATTTTTTTTCATTCTGTTTTATCCACTTTTCTCTTGTGATTACATCCAGTTTTTATGTCGATTTACAGTTTATCATGTCATCAACTTATATTCAAACGCTTCAACTGGTTCCGTAGAACGCTAAAATTTTGTCTTTTTCTGTCATGGACATTAAATCGTTTTCATTTACTTCCCTCTGCCATCCTAATGTGTCAGGCATTGCCTATATGCCTGGCCTCAGGGATCTGATCTTGCCTTGACCAGACTGACTTCTAAGCAGTCTTATCGCGTGTCGTCTCACTCAAGTAGTTGAGCCAGATTCGATTTTGTTTGTCAGTAGGACGTCTCAGAATGAGATGCACTGAGGGGCATCATTTCAGTTTTCCCTTTTCCCGTGTAACAAGGTAGGTCTAGGAACAGACAGTAACCAGCCTTATCAACTTGGCCCTCAAGAAGGATGAACACACCTCGCTTGGCGCCTTCATCTGTTCTCACACTTTTAGATATTGAAATACAAGAAGGGGAGGGTTTCCACTCCCTTTTAGTCGCCTTCTACGAAACGCAGAGTACGAGAACAATATTCCTTTACCCCCCTCATCCCCAAGGTTGAGTGTCTGTTTGTAACATGAATATAAGACAAACACATGATAGCCAGATATTCCAATATGAATTCATTTGGTGTACTCATATCCATGTCTGATGCTACAATAAAAGAGATCTCTTACATTATCCTCACAGATAGAGCACTCGCTACAGCAATGGAATCCGGCTGGTTTTGATAAGACACTACGGCAGCTGCTTAGCACCAGGACATCACTACTCGGTTGACTGTGATATCCACGACCTCATACAACTTGTCAATGAAACCCTGACTCACATCCTCCTGAGCAAGTGCACCAGCGCGATATTAACGTATGATAATTCATGTGGGAGATAGAGCGATCGACATCTCACCACTGGACACTCCCGTTAAAGACAGAGCTGATGCATCACATGACAAACGGTGCACCACTTATCGTTCAGCAAAGATACATCTCTCCGCTTCTTTTGGTTTGCTTGACTGATGCACATCAGGATCACCCCCTCATAACAAATAAACCTGATGGTGTTGTGGTTGACTGATGCACACCCGGATCACCTCCTCTTAACAAATAAACCTGATGGTGTTGTGGTTGACTGATGCACAACAGGATCACCTCCTCTTAACAAATAAACCTGATGGTGTTGTGGTTGAGGACGCTGCTGATACAGCTCACCAAGTTAGACATATTGTGCCGCTGTTCTTACACTGATTTAACAGCAGTTTGGCTGGTAACTCGTGGATTTTATTATTTGCAAACTGCACACCTGACAAGATCACCATCGGGAGGCAAGCTTTGTGACCACATCACTTCAAACGAACACGAAGTCCTCCTTTCTTCCTATGATTTCTGAGTCTTTATGGAATTAGTCCATAGTTGTGGACGACCTGATGTTGCTAGAACGTATCAGGTCACCCAGGATCCTGATCTCTCCGTCCGAACTCGAATTCTTTGCTCGTTGCTGAAGGTACACGAGCACATCTTCCGTAAACAGAGGCTACCCACCACTACCGTCCATGTGCGTCCGTCCAGGAGATGAAAACCACACGAGCAGTCCAGATGTTATCCACACATCAACAAGATATTATACACATCTGTGTAACCCTTGATGAATGCACAGTCTAAACGCTACATCTACAGACGAGACTACGACCAGTCAGTGAAGAGTGACGATCATAAACACATGAGCCAGTCAAGTTGCCAGTCGCTAGAGGGCAGCGCCACCTGGTAATATCATTATACTTCCCTGGGTTATTTACCGTAACTGCTAGAGACGGGTTCTGATCCTTTTACCTAAGTGTCTATAGAACGATATCATGTGGTATAGAACTATATCATCTGGTATGCTAGATCGTTTACAGTTTATTCCTCCAGTAACCAAAGCGATTGAATGTCTTGCCGCTTATACTGGCCTGGAGAATCTTACCCTTAACCTATTCCTGACTATCATGAGATTTTCTTCTTTCGCAATATGCTCCTCAACCTTAATAGACCTTCGGTCAAGGTTTATAGTCTCATTTATTGCGTCTCTCCGTCTCAACATGCATTTATGATATTCAGAGTGGTCGTATTTTCTTTTTTTCCTTCTTGCCTTTTAGTAGTAAGAACAGACTTTCTCTGAGGCAAGTGGTTTACTGGTTTGCTGCTGCGTAACTGAGTCTTATATATATCCACACTTTATGTTGAGTGGTCTTCACAAAGTCACACTCAGATATCCTTTGAACTGCCTTACATATGCATCGAAAATGTGAGAAATGATTTCCCTTCTTCAGTTTTCACAACTGAAAAGTGAGATTCTCTGTACCAGTTCTTTGGTTTACAAAAGTCCTTTCATATACTCCATCTCACGAGAAGAGCCAGTGAAGTGTGGTGGCTGGAGCCACTACTAGGAAAAGCTTAACTGAGGTGATCTGATTAACTTGCGTGGAGCAAACACCCTGGGTACTGTACCTGTGTAAACACTGGGAGGGCAGGCTTTATGTGTGTGTGTGTGTTTGTGTGTGTGTGTGTGTGTGTGTGTGTGTGTGTGTGTGTGTGTGTGTGTGTGTGTGTGTAAAACTTTACTTTCCCTAGGTAAAGGAAGCCATCAATAAGGGCGGTAGTAATGGATAACTTATGAGCTGACGCAGGGATCAGTGGAGCAGACAGAGGTCTACTACGTGAAGGTGTTAGAATGGTGTATGGAGGAAGGCCTGTTAACAAAGGCGTGGTGCATGGCAGATGGGAGGGAGGTGTGGGAAATCTATAATGGTGTGGATATGGACAGTTCATGACGAAAAATGGAGGTGATCTGGTGAATGAACCTCTGCAGGGTAATGGTATTTCAAATCAGTACGTCGGGGAATATTGAATGACTATGTACAGTGGACAAGTCTAGTGCAAGAGGACTGGATGGTGAGGGACGGTATGGGTCTCATAAGGCTACTTAAAGCGTTGGAGGACGATGGATTATTGTGAATCCCTCAAGCAGTGAAGCAAACACTGCTCTCACTTCACCATACGTGACACAAGCTCACGATATCTATAAACAATCTATGAGGCCGTAAGTACATCATCCACTAAATATATAGATAAGAACGTACAGGTAATAGAGAGTTCATACGTTACTCTTAGCCCGTAATGTTCACACGTTCTGTCCACATTACATGCTAAAGACACAGGAGATGTCCGGTACGTCTTACCACAGTAAATGTATCATTTATCCACACAGGGACGTCGACCCCTGCAGGAGGGAGTAACCCACACCCAAACCTCACGTTAGTTGCCACAGCCGACCAAAGGAGAGGCGTTGACCCATGTGTGGGATGGAGAGAATGTCAATAATGAATGATTTATCTATTTACTTTGAACAATAGAATTGCCCTGTTAACGCTAAAGCTCATCGAATAAATTAAATGAAGTTATTGAGATACTTCTAAGGTCCATGTGACTGTTACTTTTCACCTATAAATGTCACATATGCCATAAGTTCTTATCGATCTCATAGTATGAGCAACAGACAAAGGGATTGTGATGCCGGGTGTGTATCAGTATCACAGTCTACAGGGAGGAGGTCGGCAGACCCACCCAGGTTCCCACTTCTCAATTATACCTCAGCAGTGACGTGGTTAGGGCTCTCCCTGTTGTGTCAGTCTACCTCCTACGGCTAGGCTTATAGCGGGACCTCCCTCAGCCAGCCTTATAGCGGACCTCCCTCAGCCAACCTTATAGCGGGACCTCCCTCAGCAAGCCTTATAGCGGACCTCCCTCAGCCAGCCTTAATGCGGGATCTCCCTCAGCGAGCCTTATAGTGGGATTTCCCTCAGTCAGCCTTATAGCAGGACCTCCCTCATCCAGCCTTATAGCGGGATTTCCCTCAGTCAGCCTTATAGCAGGACCTCCCTCAGCCAGCCTTATAACGGCGTCTCCCTCAGCCAGCCTTATAGCGGAACCTCCCTCAGCCAGTCTCATTAGCGGCGTCTTCTTCAGCCAGCCTTATAGCGGCGGTTCCCTTATCTAGCCTTAAGTGGCTTTTCCTTTGGTCAGCCTTGTGGGGGCGTCTCCCTCACTCAGTCAACCTGACCGTTGTGCTTACCTCAGCCAGTCTTAAAATGACGCCTTCCACAGCCAGCCCCATAGTGACGCTTTCCTCAGCCAAATTTATAGTGGCGTCTCCCACAGTCGTCCTTGTGGCAGCGTCTCGCTCTGTCTACCTAAAAGTGACACTTCCCTCAGCGGGCTGTATAGTGGTGTTTTCCTCAGTCAGCCTTATGGTGGGGCCTACCGCAGAGAGTGTTACAGTGACGTCTTCCTCAGCCAGCCTTATATAGTGGTTTCTTCAGTCATGCTTACAGTTGCCTCTCCCTCAGTCAGACGTGTATAGGTGTCCACTCAGCCAGCCTTATAGTGGCGCTTCCCTCAGCCAGCCTTATAATTGCACTTCCCTCAGTTAGCCTTATAGTGGCACTTCCCTCAGCCATCTATATAGTGACTTGTTTTCTTCAACCAGCTGAATAGTGGCTGGTCTCCTTCCTCGAGCTTTATAGTGACGTCTCCCTCATGTAGCCTTATACTGGCGCCTACCACAGCCAGCCTTATACTGGCGCCTACCACAGCCAGCCTTATACTGGCACCTACCACAGCCAGCCTTATTAAGGAGCTTTTCTTAACTAACATCATAAATGACACCTCCCTCAGCCAGTATCACAGTGTCGCCTCCCTCACCCGAGCACACAGCGAAGGTCAGCACCTCACAAATGGCCACTATTTGTACGATCCAGTTTGATGATGGGATTTCTTTTTCGTCCCTTCTCTGACCTTCTTACTGCCATTCTTACCTGAACAATCACCACAGGCGTTCACAAGGAAGGCTTTCAGGTGTTACCTTTTGCAACGAGACAAATATTTAAACACGTCCCTGAGACCAAGGTATGTACATGCCACTGGTAAACAATTTGTCATGTTACGAATAGCTTCAGAATGTTGAAGACTCAGAATGTTTTCACATCTTCTTCAGAGGTTAACCTTAGTCAACATTCTGAGCAAAACGTCGAAATGGTATTTATTGCGTTGTCGTATTTCATTATACTCGCCAGAATGTGTTGAAATATGTTTTTTGCAAGATGTCCGGCGTCTGGTACACTGAGGGGAAACCCCCATCATGGTCACCTTCAGCAGACCCCTCCGGCTGTGTGTTCGTCCCCTAATTGTAGCATTTGGCCTCACCCGTCGCTCCTCACACCGTCGTACTCACCGCACCTCCTTCCAGCCATGAGGAAGTGTGTGTTGCCAGCCTCACCCATCATGGTTGACCATATTCATGCTCCCCTGTCCTTAATCATATACTGATCGGTCGACTGACCTCCCTACCTGCTCTGGCGCCTGCATAATTGCATCCATTCATTTCACTCTCCCTTTCGTACCCAGAGTTCCTCGGCTTCCATCCTGCATTTCTTTTACGTTTTACTCAATTCCTGACCGCTATATTTTTTCTCGTGTAGTAGACGACGTGCACAAAACCTGCCCCAGTCATGGTCATCTCGGAGGGAGGGTAAAATAATGAGCATGTGAGGAAAGTATATCAGGGATTAATCTGAGTTCTTCGTGTGTTTGTGGACCCAAGTCTCAAAGGTGAGGAGGTTAAAGAAGAAAACACGAGAAGAATGAACATACCACAGCTTTGCCTCACGAGAAAAGGAGGTATCACAAAGGTCAGTCCTCGGGTGGCTGGTCTCCACATAAAAGCTATGAGAAGCAGCACCCCGTCGCTTGCTGCAGGTTCAGATCTCACTCGTACCTACTTTCATAGGCATTGTGTGGAGACCAGCCACACAAAGACTGACCTTTGTGATACCTCCTTTTCTCGTAAGGCAAAGCTGTAGTATGTTTATTCTTCTCGTGTTTTTCTTCTTTCTCTAACCTTTTCACCTTTGAGACTCGGGTCCACAAACACATGAGGAACTCAGGTTAATCCCTGATATATTTTTCTCACATACTCATTATCTTACCCTCCCTCCGAGATGACCATGACTGGGGCAGGTTTTGTGCACGTCGTCTACCACACGAGAAAAAATATAGCGGTCAGGAATTGAGTAAAACGTAAAAGAAATGCAGGATGGAAGCCGAGGAACTCTGGGTACGAAAGGGAGAGTGAAATGAATGGATGCAATTATGCAGGCGCCAGAGTAGGCATGGAGGTCGGTCGACCGATAGGCAGATAAATGCCATTGTTCTTGTTTATCTTCTTCATCTGCTCCATCTTCTCGTCTTCCTCCACACGACCCTGAGCTTACGTCATGTCCAGATGAAGCTCTGTACGTCTGGCCGATGGCGCCCCACCGCAAGGGTAGCTGGGGTGAGGCCGACTCCTTGTCTCTCCGACCTTTGCCACCGGAACATCACGACATACCTCCAGAGCCATGACAAGCATCAGGCGTCATCCTCCTGCCGATGGTGAACAGGTTTGATCCAAGGAGAAATTGAGCATCAAGGGATCTCTTCCAGTGGAAGTGTGGTGTTAGGCGTAGCACAGGAGTGCTGGCTGGCCAGGACCACAACACACAAGGTTATGAGAGCTATTCAGGATCACAAGAAAGACCAGCGGGGGTTGTTAAGGACCACAAGACTCAAGGTATTTTGATAAAGCTATCCAGAACCACAAGACACAACAACGTGGGTTGTCCAGGACCACAGAACGAAAAAGCAATGGTCGACCAAGAACAAAAAATATGGGGATTAGGGCTAAGGGATTAGGCTGGCTAGGAACAACACACACAAGGATAAGTGTTGAGCAGGACCTCAACACTAAAGGAAGGAGACTGGACAGGATCAGGATACACAGGAGTTATACACGGGGTTCACGGGGGTTCGCAGGTGTCGTTAGCAAGGGGCGCAACACACCTGCCTGGTGGTCGGTCAGGTTTCAGGGCACACAGAAGCTAGGGTTGTTCAGTTCCACAACACACACACACACACACACACACACACACACACACACACACACACACACACACACACGCAAGAAATGAGCATAGCAGGTTAATAAGGGAGGAACAGAGGAACTTTGACAACAATACTATGGACAGAGCTGGGGATAATTCAAAACCGTTCCACTAATTCACCAGGAGTTAATCATCCATCAGAGAACACTTAATTGGGCTAAGGGATGCAGAGAGAAGAATTCTGGAGGATGATGGAAGGATATGCGAAGAACTGAATTACAAGTGCAAAAGTGCTTTCGCACAGACACCAGTTTCATCGCTGGGGTGCAGTAGGGAGGAAGCCTTGGAAAGCATTAGAATATCTTGGGAAGACTTGAACAAAATTCTAAAGTGTCTTGACCAATACAAGACTCATGGTCCCGATGAAATCTCTCCGTACGTGCTGATGAGATGAAAAAATGCGCTTAACAAGCCACGTGAAATGTTCAAGACGTTACTGGTATAAAGTGCTAAAGGAATGGAAGAGGGAAAAATAATATACCTGTCTCTAAGAAAGGAGTCTGGGTGGAGGTAATGAAAGAGACACCAGTTTCCCCTGAAGAATTTGGTCTGTATCAAAGGCTCACAGAAAGTAAATGGATGATTTCTCGCAGAGGATGAACTACCTAAGTGTGCGGCAAGGTTTAAGGAAAAGTAGGTAGCGTAGATCGAACCTTTTAGGTTTCTAGGAGAGCGTGAGCTCTGTAAACCAGAACTCACAAAAGAGTAAGCTAGGTGGATTTGCTATATCTGGGCTGCCAGAAAGCATTTGACACTGTACCACATAAGAGGATAGTAAAGCTGTTGGATCTTATTCATTAGAGAGATATTGTCGTATTGGAAGGGAATAAAGACGCACGTCATGGGAACCTTCTCCAAAAGGGTTGAAGTCATCAATCGCGTGTCGTAGGATTCTGTCCAGAGTCCATTGTTCTTCTTGATCAAGCGTGAATGACATGCTGGAAGGACTTTACTCCTAGCTGATTATGTTTGCAGATGATGCCTAAGTCATGAGGGAAGTGAAGAGCGAATAGGGTTGCAGTAACTTACAAAGGGGCACCATATAAACTCCAGAGTTGGTCTGATGTATGTAGTTGATGAAAATCAACCATATTAAATGAAGAGAGGTTCAGTGTAAGAGGGCCTTGGTATGAATATCATGTAGCAGTAAATAACCTGCTGGAACCTACTTATGAGAGGGTCCTGAGAGATGACATGGACTCTAACCTGCCGCCAGAGTACCACATTAAGAGGATCGTAAAAAACGAAACTGTATGCTGGCAAACATTAGAATAACATGAAATATATGGATAGGGAATTATACAGTAGACTACACAAATCCTACGTTAGGCCATAGAGATGGTCCGGAGAAAAGGGGAAGAAAGATGGGATCGGAATTAAAGGAGTCGTGTTACAGGTAAAGGCTAGAGACTTGATATCTGTCCAACATGGAAGAGAGAGGAGTCATGGGTGACATAATCACAACCTTTATTTGTTCGGGGTAGTTTTTTTTTTCTTCGTTGAACCTTCATGTTGATATAGTATCCAACTCGAACATATGAAATGATGAGAATCTTGTCAACAAATTAAATAACATAGACTTCAACCACAAGTTAGTACTGAAGTGGAGTTTACCAGTATTCCAGTGAACGATTTCTTTTTCTGTTCTTGTTTGATGAACTTGGTGAGGGCTTTCCTCCCCCTATGTCCGGGTACGACCATCGAAGTAATAAATCTTTGTATCAAGGACTGCAAGTTTGTTTTTAATAGTATGGACCATTGACGAAGGTTCGGCATGGCAATGGGAAATCCCCTTACTGTCATGGTGAGTAATTTCTACATATAGTTCTTCGAAGTTAGATATCTCCCAGACGTCATACCAACACTCGCCATAAAATTTTGTTGTGTAGATGATGCAATTTGCATATGGCCGATTGATGAAAACAAGGGCGATTTCACTCTTAGACTTAACAGCCTCGTTACTTCTATGATATTTCCCAATGACGAAGAAAATGAGGGTACTTTGGCCTCTTTGGATGCCATGGAGCACAGGCATATGAACCAGTTCAGTTTCAGAATTTTCAGTAAGCTGACAAATATCTGGTTATATATTCTCTTCTACTCAGCATCTCACCAGGATAAAGCGAAATAATCGGTTTATCTTGTACCTCTCACAGACTTAGCATTTCCCAACATCTCTGTCTTTCCGTTGTAACTTACGTGAGCTTATAGTCTAATCCGGAGTGTGATGCCTCGTTTCAGCAAAAAAAAGTCACTGAAAATTAGTACAGGTAAAAATTCAGCTTCGTACTGCCTCTCGGTTGAAACGATATCGTTATAGACACACGCATCTTGCATTTCGGTGGGACGTGAGTGTACCAGGGGCGAGCAACACGCAAGAAATGGCGATGCGACTCGTGGTCTGTCAGGCCTCAGTGGACAGCGGGTTTGTGTCCCGTCAGAGGTGATGTGGCAGCCTCAGGTGACGGTGGCGGAGGAGCTGTCTGGTGTCTTCATCTACACTGGAATGACATCTTGGCGTCACGTGTGCAAAGCTGCATATGTCTGAGGTCTCAGGGTGAGGCTAGGGAGGACTAGGAAGGAGTTATCCCTCTGGTGTTGATTTCCTAGTGCCACTGGAGTAGTCTGCTCAAGGTCGCCATAAAGTTGGGCCATGCACACAAAGGATCTGATCGTGGGAAGTCCTTCGTCCGCGAGCGGTGGCAATTACACAGCGAGATGACCGACAACACCTTGAAGGACTCTTGAAGGATGTAAGACGAGGGTCTGGGGCAGGTGATGTGTGTTACGTCAGCTGGGGTGATGAAAGCAAGGCTTCAGCACTGACCTGTATATCTTAATGAAGACGATCAAGGAGAGGTGGGTCTATCCCAAGACAGAGATTCGAAGGATAATCGCAAGGTCTCTTGTTTGTAGCAGCTTCCGCTAAAGAGATGCTGCAGAGATCAGCAACTTGAAAAATCCTTTTGGGCTAATGAATGAAAACTTAGTTTGTGTGGGTCACTTACTCACGTGTCTTTAGGTACATGAGTAACTCAACTGGAGTTACCCATAAGTCCACAACATCATCGAGTGATGAGGCAATGCCTCACTTTCATTATGGTGTGTTGTTGAAAGTCACCATCCAGGACACTGGCGGGCTGTGAGCTACGTGTTGTAAAAAATGATTTGAAAGTATATGATAACCCTCTTTACCCTGACAGTATACCCAATGGTATGGCATCATAATCTTCATCTATATTCACGTTCAGCTTGCGATAGAAGATCTGATCTGGAGAATCAATTGGCTTGATATTCAGGTTCTGTCTGGTGCTCGTTCATATACACAAGTTACAAATTGTTTTATTCTTGAAAATTTCTGCATCTTATCCCCGCGAACACTTGGGGTAAGGATATACCCAATTAGCTGACACATGCAGATTAGTAAAACGAGCTTAGTAGAAAGTTCTGTATCATGTGGGCTAAAGTTTTTAACTAATATTTAGCCATCAGAAATGAGGGAATTAGGACGACAAATAGAAGGATTAAGTCCGATAAAGTCACTCGCTGAAACAGCAAAGACATTTCATGACAGTATGTCTTGTTTGCTGGGGAATTTGTTGTTGATCTGTACACGTACATAATGAACTCCTTTTATGTTCTTTATCGTAATTCAATACGTATGGCGATTAGAATATCGTCACTTGTTTAGATATGTTTAATAGAAATGCTCATTAGTGTTTGACTTACTGTTTACCGAGTGTGTGTGTGTGTGTGTGTGTGTGTGTGTGTGTTCCCACCAATTACTCAGTGACTTCCTGTATCACGTACCTTCCTCAGTTTTCATCGTCCTTTCATGATTTATTGATTCACTGTTGGGGGACCGCACGGCACCTGCTGCAGCAGCACCAGCAGGTGTCATGTGGTCCCCGTGGTGCTGCAGGTGTTGTGTGGTCCCCAGCACTGCTGGTGGTGCTGCTGCAGGTGTCATGTGGTCCCCGGCACTGCTGGTGGTGCTGCTGCAGGTGTCATGTGGTCCCCGGCACTGCTGGTGGTGCTGCTGCAGGTGTCATGTGGTCCCCGGCACTGCTGGTGGTGTTACTGCAGGTGTCGTGAGGTCCCTGGCACTGCTGGTGGTGCTGCTGCAGGTGTTGTGTGGTCCCCGGCACTGCTGGTGGTGCTGCTGCAGGTGTCATGTGGTCCCCAGCACTGCTAGTGGTGGTCCTGCAGGTGTCATGTGGTCCCCGGCACTGCTGGTGGTGCTGCTGCAGGTGTCATGTGGTTCGTCCCTGGCACTGCTGGTGGTGTTACTGCAGGTGTCGTGAGGTCCCCGGCACTGCTGGTGGTGCTGCTGCATGTGTCGTATGGTCCCCAGCACTGCTGGTGGTGGTGCTGCAGGTGTCATGTGGTCCCCAGCACTGCTGGTGGTGCTGCAGGCGTTGTGTTCGTCCCCGGCACTGCTGGTGGTGGTGCTGCAGGTGTCATGTGGTCCCCGGCACTGCTGGTGGTACTGCTGCAGGTGTCGTGTGGTCCCTGGCACTGCTGGTGGTGCTGCTGCAGGTGTCATGTGGTCCCCAGCACTGCTGGTGGTGGTGCTGCAGGTGTTGTGTGGTCCCTGGCACTGCTGGTGGTGCTGCTGCAGGTGTCATGTGGTCCCCAGCACTGCTGGTGGTGTTACTGCAGGTGTCGTGAGGTCCCCGGCACTGCTGGTGGTGGTGCTGCAGGTGTTGTGTGGTCCCTGGCACTGCTGGTGGTGCTGCTGCAGGTGTCATGTGGTCCCCAGCACTGCTGGTGGTGTTACTGCAGGTGTCGTGAGGTCCCCGGCACTGCTGGTGGTGGTGCTGCAGGTGTTGTGTGGTCCCTGGCACTGCTGGTGGTGCTGCTGTAGGTGTCGTATGGTCCCCGGCACTGCTGGTGGTGTTACTGCAGGTGTTGTGTGGTCCCTGGCACTGCTGGTGGCGTTACTGCAGGTGTCGTGAGGTCCCCGGCACTGCTGGTGGTGTTACTGCAGGTGTCGTGAGGTCCCCGGCACTGCTGGTAGCCCACCTACCCTTCACTGTCGGTGACTAGGATCACGTCCCACGCTGGTAGCCATCGCATACTTCTTTTCTTTTTTTTTTCCTTTTGTTCAGAATTTTATACACACGAAAATGAAACGTTTACGCTTACTTCCCTCTGTAAAATGGGAACCACATGTGTTCACAGTCGTGACCAAAATGTTTGCGCACTGTAGCTGAAATGTAGCTATATGATAATCAATTTATATAAGCCTAAATCAACATCATTCGTCGCAAGACACTCCTCATCCATCGACCTCTCCAGGTCTCATGCGTTCCATCAGAGATCCGAACACGCTTCGTGAACCAGCGTCTGGTCTTCATCTGGTCTCCTGCTTCACGCACCCGGGTCTCGCTTACACCCACAGGCGTTCCTCACCTCTTCATTATTCTTATACAAGATTCGATATTCAGTCCCATTCCACAGTTCCCGCATATGAAACACGCGTCAGTAAGACGTCTATGAGTGTACCCACCAGCAATTTGAATTGAACTTATTCCTGCCTTTGCTTCTTCTCTTCATAACGACAGTGTAAGTTACAGTTCGATGACCATAAACATCTAGAAGCAGCGTAATCTCCCAGCAGGTTCCTGACCAGGCAGGATGTCGACGTCAACACCTTCAGGATATCCTAGTGATAAATCCGGTTCATCTTATCGTTCAGTAGATCGATAGATCGTGCAATCGTGTGAGCATTTATCTTCTTCCTGGTACATGGGCGGCAGGCCAGGCGTCTGTAATACACCCACACCCACCTACACACACACACACACACACACACACACACACACACACACACACACACACACGGCGTTGGGAAATAACTGCTTCTGTTCTCATTGTTTTCCAAACGGATAGTGACAACGTCGCACCTCCAGACCAGCCATAAACGCCCGTCCGTCGCTCAGCTGAACACTAACTTTATGATCCTTTTTTTGTCCCTCAAGAAAAGGAGGAAAGAGTTACACCACGGGACGACCTCTCCGGCCTCTTAGCCCTGACGTCACAGCTCAACTCGCTCTCTCTCTCTCTCTCTCTCTCTCTCTCTCTCTCTCTCTCTCTCTCTCTCTCTCTCTCTCTCTCTCTCTCTCTCTCTCTCTCTCTCTCTCTCTCTCTCCTCCCTTTCATATCTATTCTCCATCTCCTTTTCTTCCTCCCTCTTCTCTTGCTTCTTCTCCGTAACCCCAGCCCTTTCCCCTCCTCCCGACACACCCACCTCCCCCAGACCAACACGTAAGAGATCAACAAGGAAGAGTCGTGACCATTACATTAGATTTACCTTCAGAGTCTCTTTTTTTCTCTCTCTCTCTCTCACTCTTTTTTTGCCGGTCGTGGGAACAGAGCAGAGTGGCCACCTTCCGTGTTATGTCAGAGGAGTCAGGGTGATAGACTGGGAGAGGGGAGAGAGAGAGAGAGAGAGAGAGAGAGAGAGAGAGAGAGAGAGAGAGAGAGAGAGAGAGAGAGAGAGAGAGAGAGAGAGAGAGAGAGAGAGAGAGAGAGACCAGAGCACAAAACAGAGAGTGAGATGAAGATAGGGTGAAAAAAATGAAGTGAAAGAAGAGATAGGAGGAAAAGCAATGACAATTTGAATAAGAAGAGATATAAGAGAAGAAGAGGAAGAAGAGGAAGAAGAGGAAGAAGAGGAAGAAGAGGAAGAAGAGGAAGAAGAGGAAGAACAGTTTTATTGAGGTTAGGAAGTATTAGTTCCGCTAGGCGACGACCCGAGGAGTAAGGAAAGAGGCAAGTTGACCCGAGACTTGGGGCATTGAACACCAATGGAACTACCTAAAGAAAAGAACAGAGTCGTATCTAAACCTAGGTCTTCTCCTACGTTGTCTGAGGACACGTATGTGGGCTCCTTTTTCTTCGACAAGTCTTGGGACATGTTTCTGGGCTCCTCTCCTTCGACAAGTCTTGGGACATGTTTCTGGGCTCCTCTCCTTCGACAAGTCTTGGGACATGTTTCTGGGCTCCTCTCCTTCGACAAGTCTTGGGACATGTTTCTGGGCTCCTCTCCTAAGACAAGTCTTGGGACATGTTTCTGGGTTCCTCTCCTGAGACAAGTCTTGGGTCATGTTTCTGGGGTCCTCTCCTTCGACAAGTCTTGGGACGAGTTTCTGGGCTCCTCTCCTGAGACAAGTCTTGGGACATGTTTCTGGGCTCCTCTCCTTCGACAAGTCTTGGGACATATTTCTGGGTTCCTCTCCTTCGACAAATCTAGGGACATGTTTCTGGGGTCCTCTCCTTCGACAAGTCTTGGGACATGTACTTGGGCTTTCCTATGACAAGGCTCTGGTCATGTATCACACGACAAAGTAGGTTCCATCGTCGGCCACTGTGGGAGCGGTACTGCACCTCAACATATACACGTTAAGCATATCAAACACGTAGGTGTAGGTGTAGGTGTAAGTGAGGTGGATGTTAGTCTTCAGGAGATAGTTGACAGTGAACTTGACTAAAAGCAAGTTGATCAGATTTAATAGCGAAGAGAAACAGGCTGCTCGGAACAATGTGACTTTGAATGGAAAGTAAGTGAAGGAAGTGGAGTGTTTGAGATACCTTGGAGTGAATATGACAGTGAACGAAACAATAGGAGCTGAAAAAAGGTATAGGGTGGGCGAGAGGTCCAAGTCCTGGGTTCGCTGAGGAGTTTGTGGAACGAGAAGTCACTGTCTGTGAGGGAAAAGATGAGTATGCTTGATCGGACTGTAGTCCCGTCAGAGCTGTATGGATGCGAGACTTGTGTCATCGATGAAATAGTTCGGAAGAAGGTAGATGGGTTCAAAATGAAGTGCTTGAGGACATATGTGATGTAAGGGAGGTTGTCTGAGTAAGAAATAGTAGGGTAAAAGGAAGGTGTGGTAGCAGGGGTATGTGTGAGAGATCAGAATAAGACTTTTGAAATGCTTGGGTTTAGACATATGGAGAATATTAGTAAGAAAACAATCACAAAGAGGCTATACGTGTCAGAAGTGGAGGGAGCAAGGAGGAAGGGGAGACAGAGGAGATGGAGGGACGAAATAAAAGATGCTTTGAGTAATCAGGACCTGGAAGTGCAGGAGGGTGTGAGAAGTACATGGGATAGAGCGACGTGGTATACAGGGGACGACGTGCTGTAAGTTCGATGAACGAGGGCATATGACATGGAAAACACGGAAAAGTGTGTGGGACTTGGCTGTGAACTTGAAAATGGATGCGGAATAACGAGTCTGTTCTTCCTCTGTTCCTGTCGCTACCTCTTTGCGTGGATAACGTCGAACAAGCATGAAGAAGAGAAACACATCTTGCTGTTATCCATGGGTGCATCACGCACGACAACATGATATCAAGCCACGAGGAAAGTGGGTAAGAAGCGAGTAAAACATTGACCTGCCTTCAGCTTCTCGACCACCTGACCTGTGGTGAGGTGCCGGTGCGCGTGCACCCGCCTCCCGTCCTGGTGTATTGTTCATACATGCCAACCAAGGTTGTGTGGGAGACAGCAGGTGTGGTGGTTGTGTGGTCTGTGTAGATGTGGCGGTGGTGTGGTCAGTGGCGCAGGTGTGGCGGTGGTGTGGTCTGTATTAGGGAAGCGGTGGTATGGTCCGCGGCGCAGGTGTGTCGGTGGTATGGTCTGCGGTGCAGGCGTGGTGGTGGTATGGTCAGTGGTGCAAGTGTAGCGGTGGTGTGGTCTGTGGTGCAGGTGTGGCGATGGTATGGTCTGTGGTGCAGGCATGGCGGTGGTATGGTCCGTGGCGCAGGTGTGGCGGTGGTATGGTCTGTGGTGCAGGTGTGGCGGTGGTATGGTCTGTGGTGCAGGCGTAGCGGTGGTATGGTCCGTGGTGCAAGTGTTGCGGTGGTGTGGTCTGTGGTGCAGGTGTGGCGGTGGTATGGTCTGTGGTGCAGGCGTAGCGGTGGTATGGTCCGTGGTGCAAGTGTGGTGGTGGTGTGGTCTGTGATGCAAGCGTAGGGGTGATATGGTCTGTGATGCAGGTGTAGGAGTGATATGGTAGTGTGGTAAGCGGAGCGTAACGTTTCCTTCGGGTATTGTGGCCACTTTGGTCGTAGCGAATCTCTCCATTTCAGCGCTGGATAATGATGGTACCCAGTTCCTGCTGTTGCCACAGAGGTGGTGGGAAACTCGACCACGTCTCTGAGGGAAGTGGTACAACACATTACACCACCTGCGTAACATGCAATCCAGGTGAAGCTGGCAAAAACTGGCCGACATTGGAGTTATCTCATCGGAAATACAGAATGCAACTCTCGGTTGATAATCTTCGCTTCCGGGAAAAGAGCAGCCACACCGTCCCCTATCCAGACGTCTGTGCAGAAAAAAATTACTGACAGCAAGAAGATGAGGAAGAGGCGGAGGTGACACGGTTATGAGGAGATGTTGGTCAAATCCTCCTCGTCATCAGTTCATTGTTCTTACCACAGGCCTGCCCGCCACCCTGGGTAGCTCTCTTGCTTCAGATGAGGAGTGACGGGTGGAGCGAACTCTTCTGGACGCCCCTGGTGCCTCCTGCTGCCGAGTAGCTCCTCCGCTCCTCCTGTGGTGAGATACTCTTCGGTTGTCTGTGTGGCTCGTCAGATGTACCCGAAGTATGAATTCGTCGGCCACAGCTTAATATACTACCGCTGTAATTATGACTGACGAAAAAGAGAAAAAAAGATCTCGTCTTCCTTTGTTACAGTGAGTTACAGTCTGCTTAACTGAGAAATACATAAACTATAGATAAACCATCTCATGGTTTGAGCAGGCGGGTCTTAACGTTGGACTAGGTTTACACTAAAGGGAAGAATACAGCAGTTAGGACCAGACTGGAGTGATGTGTCGTGACGGTGAGGAGGTTGGACGATAGAACTATCCTCCCCTTACACGCATGGATACACACACACACACACACACACACACACACACACACACACACAGACGCACTCACACACACGAGTCCACCTAACCTGGTAACATGAGTTCCACTTGGCCATATATGTGATGTAAACCTAATAACTTCCTCTCAACTCACCTGGTCACAAGATTTACGCTAACCTGGCCACATGATAACATGGACCAGGTTACACCACCTACATCTATTTATCTATACTGCTTATGTCCAGGTACAGCCTACTGAGCCAACGTATCTACATCTACCTGTATACACAACCTCGACACACCTGGCCTCACCACACATGTCTATATCACCACGAAACTAACGTCCACCTGACCACCACACTCATCCCATGCACCACAGTCAGGGTCATTAAGCAGGCCCAACTCACCAAACCACACAACACTGTTGAATTTTGCCACATAACCCATGCCCAGTTGGCTACATGATCCCTCCCCCACACACACAGGTGGCTAAACAAGACACTTCAGACTACACATCCTATACTCCCTTAGCTACACCAGCTCGTTTTCGCCACTCAGATCAAACTGGTAATTCATGTGTCGGATGTATTGCCTGTAAACATAAGCTGCATATAAATCTGGTTCGTTGAGATGGTTTCCTGAGATAAACAATCTCTCTCTCTCTCTCTCTCTCTCTCTCTCTCTCTCTCTCTCTCTCTCTCTCTCTCTCTCTCTCTCTCTCTCTCTCTCTCTCTCTTGCTGTGAGGCAGACGCTGAGTGACATGGACTATAACTAATATCGTTTAAAGGTGAATTATGATGCAAATAATGCAATTAAAAGAAAATTATTCATATATGCTTTCAGGCAACAGTAAGTCTCAAAAAAAAAAAAAAAAACTGTTGGCCAACTTGCCACCGAGGTCTGGAGGAGTGGGCGAGGCGTGGAGGACTGCCTCCCTCCCCGAGAACTTAGGCCAACCACTCCCTCTCATGGAGTTTCTAGGCCTCGTGACCCTCAAACCCCGTGCTTCCTGCTCACTTGTGATATATATATATATATATATATATATATATATATATATATATATATATATATATATATATATATATATATATATATATATATATATATATATATATATATATATATACAAACCTCCAACAGCCACGATCGAACCCGGGATCCCTGTGCCACAAGGGTCCCGGGTTCGATCCCGGCTGTTGGAAGTTTGTATGTTCTGTTGCGCGTTCATATACACTTTATTTGTATATATATATATATATATATATATATATATATATATATATATATATATATACATATATATATTATATATATATATATATATATATATATATATATATTTTTTCTTTTTTTTTTTTATACTTTGTCGCTGTCTCCCGCGTTTGCGAGGTAGCGCAAGGAAACAGACGAAAGAAATGGCCCAACCCCCCCCCCCCCCATACACATGTATATACATACATCCACACACGCAAATATACATACCTACACAGCTTTCCATGGTTTACCCCAGACGCTTCACATGCCTTGATTCAATCCACTGACAGCACGTCAACCCCGGTATACCACATCGCTCCAATTCACTCTATTCCTTGCCCTCCTTTCACCCTCCTGCATGTTCAGGCCCCGATCACACAAAATCTTTTTCACTCCATCTTTCCACCTCCAATTTGGTCTCCCTCTTCTCCTCGTTCCCTCCACCTCCGACACATATATCCTCTTGGTCAATCTTTCCTCACTCATTCTCTCCATGTGCCCAAACCACTTCAAAACACCCTCTTCTGCTCTCTCAACCACGCTCTTTTTATTTCCACACATCTCTCTTACCCTTACGTTACTCACTCGATCAAACCACCTCACACCACACATTGTCCTCAAACATCTCATTTCCAGCACATCCATCCTCCTGCGCACAACTCTATCCATAGCCCACCCCTCGCAACCATACAACATTGTTGGAACCACTATTCCTTCAAACATACCCATTTTTGCTTTCCGAGATAATGTTCTCGACTTCCACACATTCTTCAAGGCCCCCAAGATTTTCGCCCCCTCCCCCACCCTATGATCCACTTCCGCTTCCATGGTTCCATCCGCTGCCAGATCCACTCCCAGATATCTAAAACACTTCACTTCCTCCAGTTTTTCTCCATTCAAACTCACCTCCCAATTGACTTGACCCTCAACCCTACTGTACCTAATAACCTTGCTCTTATTCACATTTACTCTTAACTTTCTTCTTCCACACACTTTACCAAACTCAGTCACCAGCTTCTGCAGTTTCTCACATGAATCAGCCACCAGCGCTGTATCATCAGCGAACAACAACTGACTCACTTCCCAAGCTCTCTCATCCCCAACAGACTTCATACTTGCCCCTCTTTCCAGGACTCTTGCATTTACCTCCCTAACAACCCCATCCATAAACAAATTAAACAACCATGGAGACATCACACACCCCTGCCGCAAACCTACATTCACTGAGAACCAATCACTTTCCTCTCTTCCTACACGTACACATGCCTTACATCCTCGATAAAAACTTTTCACTGCTTCTAACAACTTTCCTCCCACACCATATATTCTTAATACCTTCCACAGAGCATCTCTATCAACTCTATCATATGCCTTCTCCAGATCCATAAATGCTACATACAAATCCATTTGCTTTTCTAAGTATTTCTCACATACATTCTTCAAAGCAAACACCTGATCCACACATCCTCTACCACTTCTGAAACCACACTGCTCTTCCCCAATCTGATGCTCTGTACATGCCTTCACCCTCTCAATCAATACCCTCCCATAAAATTTACCAGGAATACTCAACAAACTTATACCTCTGTAATTTGAGCACTCACTCTTATCCCCTTTGCCTTTGTACAATGGCACTATGCACGCATTCCGCCAATGGTGGCTGATTCATGTGAGAAACTGCAGAAGCTGGTGACTGAGTTTGGTAAAGTGTGTGGAAGAAGAAAGTTAAGAGTAAATGTGAATAAGAGCAAGGTTATTAGGTACAGTAGGGTTGAGGGTCAAGTCAATTGGGAGGTGAGTTTGAATGGAGAAAAACTGGAGGAAGTGAAGTGTTTTAGATATCTGGGAGTGGATCTGTCAGCGGATGGAACCATGGAAGCGGAAGTGGATCATAGGGTGGGGGAGGGGGCGAAAATTTTGGGAGCCTTGAAAAATGTGTGGAAGTCGAGAACATTATCTCGGAAAGCAAAAATGGGTATGTTTGAAGGAATAGTGGTTCCAACAATGTTGTATGGTTGCGAGGCGTGGGCTATGGATAGAGTTGTGCGCAGGAGGATGGATGTGCTGGAAATGAGATGTTTGAGGACAATGTGTGGTGTGAGGTGGTTTGATCGAGTAAGTAACGTAAGGGTAAGAGAGATGTGTGGAAATAAAAAGAGCGTGGTTGAGAGAGCAGAAGAGGGTGTTTTGAAATGGTTTGGGCACATGGAGAGAATGAGTGAGGAAAGATTGACCAAGAGGATATATGTGTCGGAGGTGGAGGGAACGAGGAGAAGAGGGAGACCAAATTGGAGGTGGAAAGATGGAGTGAAAAAGATTTTGTGTGATCGGGGCCTGAACATGCAGGAGGGTGTAAGGAGGGCAAGGAATAGAGTGAATTGGAGCGATGTGGTATACAGGGGTTGACGTGCTGTCAGTGGAGTGAATCAAGGCATGTGAGGCGTCTGGGGTGGACCATGGAAAGCTGTGTAGGTATGTATATTTGCGTGTGTGGACATGTGTATGTACATGTGTATGGGGGGGGGGGTTGGGCCATTTCTTTCGTCTGTTTCCTTGCGCTACCTCGCAAACGCGGGAGACAGCGACAAAGTATAAAAAAAAAAAAAAAAAATATATATATATATATATATATATATATATATATATATATATATATATATATATATATATATATATATATATATATATATATATATATATATATATATATATATATATATATATATCATCGGTGATCGCACAATTTTTGGATTCATGCGTGCTGTCTGCACCTCTCTTATGCTCTAAAAATTACCTTTTTTTACATTTCATTAAACAAGTTTCTCGTTAAATCTCATGTTATGTCCTCAGGTTATTCTGTCCCTAATTCTTTCGAGGAATTGTTCATTGTCCACGTCATCGATTTGTTTTGAAAATCTATAGGTCGTGATCAAGTCACTCCTTCCTTTTGTCTCTTCTTAGGTGGGAAAATCTAAAGCCTTTAGCCTTTCAACGTAACTCAGCTATAATAAGTGTGTGTGTGTGTGTGTGTGTGTGTGTGTGTGTGTGTGTGTGTGTGTGTGTGTGACTTTCGTCATAGTGCTCCGTCACAGTGCTACGGGTGTCAGTGGACTTTCGTCACAGTGTTGCAGATGTCAAGGGAATCGTCCATCACAGTTCTATAGATATCAAAGGACGTCCGTCACAGTGCTGCAGATGATTACGTCCGTCCGTCACAGTGCTGTGGGGGTTATGGGACGTCCGTCGCAGTGCTACGGGTGCTGACGCCCGTCCGTCACAGTGCAGCGGGGGTTAAGGGACGTCCGTCACAGTGCTACCGCTGCTGACGTTCGTCCGTCACAGTGCAGCGGGGGTTGAGGGACGTCCGTCACAGTGCTGCGGGGGTTGAGGGACATCCGTCACAGTGCAGCGGAGGTTGAGTGACGTCCGTCACAGTGCAGCGGGGGTTGAGGGACGTCCGTCACAGTGCAGCGGGGGTTGAGTGACGTCCGTCGCAGTGCTACGGCTGCTGACGCCCGTCCGTCACAGTGCAGCGGGGGTTAAGGGACGTCTGTCACAGTGCTACCGCTGCTGACGTTCGTCCGTCACAGTGCAGCGGGGATTGAGGGACGTCCGTCACAGTGCTGCGGGGGTTGAGGGACATCCGTCACAGTGCTGCGGGGGTTGAGTGACGTCCGTCGCAGTGCTACGGGTGCTGACGTCCGTCCGTCATATTGCAGCGGGGGTTGAGGGACGTCCGTCGCAGTGCTACGAGTGCTGACGTCCGTCCGTCACATTGCAGCGGGGGTTGAGAGACGTCCGTCACAGTGCTGCAGGGGTTGAGGGACATCCGTCACAGTGCTGCGGGTGTCGAGGGACATCCATCACAATGCTGCGGGTGCCGGGGGCTTCAAACGTGAGCATGTGTGGCTCCCCAGCAGCAGGAGGAGGAGGAGGAGCCTGGGCCGTGTACCCTGTCAAGAAAGGAGACGGTAAAAGTGACGTGCGACCCACGTCCTCTGCCATATGGAGGACTCCCAGCCTTGACCATACGATATTTCATCTCACATTTTTTCTGCCACATTACGAAACTAAATCCCAGCATTAATGCTTATCTTCTTGGCGGCGATAACTCGAGCGTTTGCCACGGAGTATACTGTTATCAAAGCGTTCGCTAAGATTATACAACGTCACGTAGAAGTTGTTTGAAATTCTTCAGTTGATAGTTTAGGAAGATATGTCAACGGGTGTTAACTCCTTATCCACTGGTCATGAAAAGCAATTCTATATCAATATATTTTGTATATTTTATACGTAAATATATTCTATGTATCTTATATATTTCATATAGCTATATATTCTATATAGTCATTTATTTTAGAGGGTGACTAAAGGGATTCGGGAGCGGGTGTGTGTGTGTGTGTGTGTGTGTGTGTGTGTGTGTGTGTGTGTGTGTGAAAACCCTGACCTTCTTGTATTTCTATTTCTAAAGAGGAAACAGAAGTCAAGCGGGAAGTGCTCATCCTCCTCGAAGGGTCAGATTGGGATGTCTGAATGTATGCGGATGTAACCAAGATAAGAAGAGAGGAAAGATAGATAGTATGTTTGAGGAAAGAAACCTGGATGTTCTAGCTCTGAGTGAAACGAGCTCATGGGTAAAGGGGAAGAATGGTGTGGAAATGTCTTAGAAGTAAAGTCAGGGGTTAGTGAGAGGACAAGAGCTACGGGAGGAGCAGCACTACTCCTGAAGCAGGAGTTGTGGGAATGTGTGATATAGTGTAAGGAAGTAAAATTCTAGAATGGGTGGCGAGAGATGGATGATTAGTGGTGCTTATGCACCTGGTCATGAGAAGAAAGATCATGAAAGGCAAGTGATTTGGGAGCAGCTCAGTGAGTGTGTCAGCAGTCTTAGAGTAGGAGACCGGATATTTGTGATGGTTGATTTGAATGTGAAGGTGAGTAATGTGACAGTGGAGCGTATGATTGGTACGCATGAGGTGTTCAGTGTTGTAAATAGAAATGATAAAGAGCTTGTGGATTTGTGTGCTGAAAAAAGGCTGGTGATTTAAAGAGAGATATACACAACTATACATATGTGAGTATGAGATATGGTCAATGGGCATTATTAGATTACGTACATATTAATTCATAGGCGTGTAAAAGAGAAATTTTTGGATATAAATATGCTGAGAGGAGCAGCTGGTGGGATGTCTGATCACCGTCTTGTGGAGGTGGGGATGAAGACTGGTGGAGGTTTTCGAAAAAGAGGAAACATTGTCGGGGAGAAGAGAGCGGAGAGAGGAAGTGAGCTTGGAAAGGAGACTTGTATGAAGAAGTACCAGGAGAGATTGAGTGTAGACTGGCAAAGGGTGGGAGCAAATTGAATGAGGGGAATAGGTGAGGAATGGAAGGTATTTAGGGAAGCAGCGATTGCATGTGCAAGAAATGCATGTCTCATGCGAAAGGTGGGAGGTGGGCAGATTGGAAAGGGTAGTGCGTGATAGGATGAAGAAGTATAGATGCTAGTGAAAGAGGAAAGAGAGACTATTGAGCGGTACTTACAGGAAAGGAGTGCAAATGATTTGGAGATGTATGAGAGAAAGAGGCAGGATGTCAAGAAAGTGCAGGGGTTGAAAAAGAGGGCAAATGAGAATTGGGGTGAGAGAATATCATTAAAATTTAGTAAAAATAAGACAAGAGAGCAATGGGAACATCGGTGAAGAGGACAAAAGGTAGAGATGAAATGAGTATTTTAGAGGACTGTTGAATGTGTTTGATGATAGAGTGGCAGATGTAGGGTGTCTTGGTCGGGGTGGTATACGAAGTGAGAGAGTCATGGAGAGTGGTTTGGTGAAGAGAGAAGAGGTGGTGAAAGCCTTGCATAAGATGAAATGCAACAAATGGCAGAAGGGGATGGATCGCAGTTGAAGTTATCACGAAAGATGGTGACTGTGTTGTTGATTGGTTGGTAAGGATAATCAATGTATGTGAAGTGCCTGAGGATTGACGGAAGGCATGTATAGTGCCACTGTATCAAGGCAAAGGAGATAAAGGTGAGTGTTCCAGCTACGGAAGTATGAGTTTGTTGAATATACCTGGTAAGTTTTATGGGAGGGTATCGATAGAGAGGTTGAAGGTATGTACAGAGCATCAGACTGGGAAGGAGCAGTTTAGTTTCAGAAGTGGTAGAGAATTTGTGAATCAGTTGTTTGTTCTGAAAAATGTGCATGAGAAATGCTCAGAAAAAAAGATGGTTGACAGAGATGCTTTGTGGAAGGTTTTACGAATACATGGTGTGGGAATTTAGCTGCTAGAAGCAGTGAAGAGTTTTCATCAAGGATGTAAGGCAAGTGTACGAGTGGGAAGAGAGGAGAGTTGGTAGTTCCCAGTGAAGGTTCGTATGCGGCAGGGGTCTATGATGTCACCATGGTTATCTGATTTGGAGAGAGAGGGATGAATATGCGTTCTCCAGGGGATGAGAGGGTCTGGGAAGTGAGTCAGTTGTTGCTCAACGATGATACAGCACAGCAGATAGCATTTTACAGAACCTAACCAATATAGTACTTATGAACTCGCACTTCCAGAAAACATACAAACCTCCATCATCCAGGATTTGACTGGTCTAGACCGCATTGCTTACCAACGTGAGACGAAGGGTATTTATTTATATAGTATTCGAATAGTCATTTCCCTATCAGGGGCGGTCATAGCCTAGCAGTAACGCTCCTTCCTGCCACGCAGGGGTCCTGGGTTCGATCCTGGCTGTTGGAAGTTCGTATGTTCTATGGAAATGCGCGTTCATGTGCACTACATTCGTATATATATATATATATATATATATATATATATATATATATATATATATATATGTGCGTGTGATAAGAGATTTCAACAGAATCAAAAGTAGTAATCCATACTCTTGAAACTTTCTAATTACATGTATCGACAACCGTGTATATATATATATATATATATATATATATATATATATATATATATAAATATATATATATATTCATATATAAAAAACATACTAACCTCCAACAGCCAGGATCGAACCCGGGTCTCCTGCGAAGGAGGCGGGACTGCTACCGCTAGGCTATGGGCCTGGCAAATAAGAAATAACTATTCAAATATTATGTACTCGAATACCCTCCGTCTCATGTTGGTGAGCAACGGGGTCTACACCGGCCATTTCCCAACAGGCGCACATAGCCAGCAGATAGCATTTTACCGAACCTAACTGTACAACACAAAGGTATATGAATACGAACAAAGTGCATAGGAACGCGCACCTTCATAGAACATGCAAACCTTCAACAGCCAGGATTTATGTATTTGTATATATATCGCTCTAGTGCACTCAAGCCTGTACACGACTTTCACACTTCTGCATGTCTATGCCTCAAGCACTCATTATTTCTTTTTACTCCATTCTTCCATTTGATTTCTCCTTGTCTCCTCCGCGTCTGGCACTTATAACCCCATAGTCAGTTTCTCCTCAGTTATATATGTCCAAACCCTTACAGCACATCCTCTTCAGCTCTCTCAACTTCACTCCTCTTATCACCACATCTCTCTCTCTCTCTCTCTCTCTCTCTCTCTCTCTCTCTCTCTCTCTCTCTCTCTCTCTCTCTCTCTCTCTCTCTCTCTCTCTCTCTCTCTCTCTCTCTCTCTCTCTCAAAATTATAATACTCACTCGATCACCACATATTATCCTCATATATTTTATCTTCAACACATCCACTTCCTCTGTACATTGTCAGTGCGTTTTCCATCTACTGACGGAGGCCCAGTGTAGATCAACCCGCTATGGGCACCATCTACTGACGGAGGTCCAGTTTAGATCGTCCCGCTACGGACACCATCTACTGACGGAGGCCCAACATCGATCGTCCCTTTACGGGCACCATCTTCTGACGGAGGTACATCAAAGATCACGCCGTTATGGGCACCATCTGCTGACGGAGGCCCACAGTAGATCACACTGCTACGAGCACTATCTACTGACGGAGGCCTATCATAGATCCTCCCACTTCGGGTACTATCTACTGACGGAGGCCCAACGTAGATCGTCTCGCTAAAGGTCACCATCTACTGACGAAGGCTCACCTTGGTTCACCCTGTTACGCGCCTGACCTTGGGGAGGGTCTGACCTTATAGCCTTAAGACACACTCACTGTGCTTATCGAAGTGAAACAGTAACGCTTTTTATACCGGTGTCAGAATTATTAGCCTAGACGCGATGGTCTGACCTCATATGCTCTCAAAAAAATACTGATATCATAGCAATAAAGAAGAGTGGAGAAATCCTCCTATAGATCACTTATAATCAGGGTTAGCGATCCAAGGTTATTTTCTTTTTCTAAATATAGGTGTCACAAATCCGATGGAGGTGTTCTATTACACATGCGTGGCGAACAATAAGCAAAAAGGATTGGAAAATCATAAGTCGATACATATAATTGTGCTATAATGAAATGACCAATAAGGAGTCTAAAAATATCTCTAGGAGAGTGTAGTGGCCTCCTTCCCCTGAAAACGGTGAAGTTTTGAAAGATGAAATTCAATTCTAGTAGCTAAAAAAAGAAGCAGTGACTGTAAGAGATTCTAACAACTCCTCCAATATAGATTTCACATATTTTGGGGCGATTTTTCCTTGTCCTCTTTCATATCGAGAGTGGATTGAGGAGTCTTCTGTCTCACTGATTCTCCAAGCATCACCTCTCCTCAACCATCTCTCCTCCCACTGTGATGTTGCCGTCTTCTCCCTATTGTACAGGTATTATTTAAGTTATTTCTCTCGTGATCTGTCTGACTGTGTCCGTGCCACGAATGGTTTTGCTCCTGTCTGCCTGCAGCATCCCATAGTTTCTAGGTGGAGACCAGCCACATGAGGACTGACCATTATGATACCTCCTTCACCCCTTGAAGAGAGAACTCTGGAACTCTCTTCCTTCTTTCATTTTTTTCCATCATTTTACATCCGTTTTATCTTTAAAAGTCAGATCCACAAACAACTAAGCAATTTTGATTAATTTTTTCATTATTTTTCTTATTCTTTCACCCGAAATGACCATGACTAAGGTCTCTTTATTTCTGCCATGTCAGTCATTAAGAAAAACAAAGGGAAAAACGAACTATGGCCTTCTGATAGATGACCACGAGAGACACACACTAACTGATTTAACTGAAAATTGATTTTTAAGTCAAATGACTCGAGACCCAATGATTATGATATATTGATATAACCTCATACATTTAGCGAAAGTAAAGAAATGGCTCTTTCTTCAGTGAGTAACTAGATACTTCGATTCGGATTCATCTGACATACCACAGGCACAAAACATGTTTCAGGACACCGAAAAAGGAAAGAAAAATATGTCCGAAATGGATACTGAATGAAGCATTGAAATATCTAGATAAGCTGAGTACGAAAAAGTCAATTGGTCCAGACGTAATCTCCCCAAGAATGCTGGAAGAAGTTAGCAGGCAAAAAGCTTCTCTGATCAACAAAATATTGAACAAGTCACTGCAGGAAGGGAAAATGCCAAATGACTGGAAGCTCACAAAAGTAACACCGTTTTTAAAAGAAGGAAATAGAATGTGCACCGTCGAACATCTGTCTCATCAGCCTTACTTTACTTCGAGGAAAAGTGATAGAAACATGAAACAAGAACATCCTAGAAGATAACAAATGGATAATACGACGCTTCATGACCTGTGGTCCAGACCCGTAGACGTGGCCGGCTTCCTGAGCGATAGAGGAGCCTTATGAGGATAGAAGGGACTCGAAGGGCAAGAAGTAAATATCGACTGATAACCGATCATCAACATGACTTTCAGAATAAAAGATTACATTTATCGAATCTCAGTGAATTATTTAGTTATATATGTATGATAAGTGAGACTTTCAAAATACCCAACTGATGTTGTTGCATACTTCGATTTTCGTAAAGCTTTCAATAAAGTACCACAAAAAAAAAAAACTGCTTGATAGGATGAAAGATCGTGGCACAAAAGGTCGAATCTGCACCTGGGTAGAAGACTGGTTCTCAGACAGGAGACACGGAGTGGTATTAGATGAAGAAACATCCCATTGGCTTCACTTGACGAGTGGAGTACCACAAGGTTCAGTGCTACGACCTGTACCTTTTATAACAACCACGTCGACGACTTGGAGACAGAATGTGTCAGTCGAATTTCGACATTTATGTAAGACTTGAAATTAGGAAACACAGACTACCTGGAAACAAGACCCATGAATGGAGTGGTCAGAATCTTTGACAAAAGCAAAGTAAAACACTTGGGACCAAAATATAAATCACGACGAGTTTTTTTTTCTCGTTAAACTGTTAATAGAAGTTAAAGAAGGAAAAGCAAAGAATGGAGTGATTTTCAGTAATGACCTTTGATATGGAAAACAATGCCCAGCTGTTTACAGTAAAACTAAAAGGATGCCACGATTTCTAGGAAGAAATGTAAACCACAACATTAATGATACAATGCTCGTCCTTTATAATGCCTTGGTCGGATCTCACATGTAATACGTATTTCATTTCTGGTCGCCATTCCTGGGTAAGGATGAAGAAAAGCTAGAACGAATTCAAAGATGAGTAACCAAACTAAATCCTTCACTCAGAAATAAGCCTTATGGAGAGCGACTCAAAGACCTAAAATTGTTTTTCTTGGCAAAGCCCACACTCCGAGGTGATCTAGTAGAGGTTCTGAAAAAATACTCGGTAATGTTGACAATACAAATACAAAAATTTCTTCACTTTAGATACATGGAGAATCAGTGACCAGAAGCAATGGTGTGAAGATAAAGGGAAGGGGATGTAATATCAAATACGAGAGAAATTATTTCTGTAGAGTGGTAGGCCACTGGAAGAGAGTACATCCAGCTGGAGATAATGTAAAAATTATTACCATCTTCAGATTAACGCTAGACGCATAATACAGTGATATTTCTTGTCTGTAAACAATTTTGCCAAGATAAATGTCACTAAACCAAGTCCTTCTTATTCAGAATCCTGCCCTACTGCAGCCATTAGTTTTACCTGGTAGAGAATATTTTTCCCGCCCACAATAACCTATAAAGTTTCGTTGGCTGTATATTTTCCCTTACTACATGGTAGTTCTCATTTTCTTTCCTGCTGGCAGTTGAACCGGAGGGAGAGGTGGGTAGGGAGATGCCATCTGCTGTATCTTGTTTCCGTGACAATCGAGGCAAAGGAAAGAGATACCCTCGTTATGGCTCATCAGGTCTCCTGGTGTCTGTCCTTCTTGTGTACTACTATGCACGGGCACCACCTACTGACGGAGACCCACCAGCAGTCTAGATGGGTTGTGGTACTAAGGGAGTGTGATGAAGGATCACACTTACACAGCGAATAAACCTGCGCTGAGGTCAACCCTTTAGAATGTGTGACGATCCTCTCTACCACACATACCTTCTTTTCTCTCATTTCGCTCACTCCTTTCTTTTTCTCCCACTTTCACATCCCTTCTCATCCTTCCCTTCATACGTAGCTTTTATTTCACACTCTGATGGTCTCCTCTTCCACCACATCTCACTTATCACCGCAACACTCTACTTGTCTTCGTTTGCCTCACCTCAGCTCTTGACATCTACCGTGGCCCCATCTCCCATTCCCATACTCTCTTGTGCTAATGCTCTCCTATGGCCAGAGTCTCCTTTGCCCACTCTCTCTCATGGCCGCACTCCTCCCAGGTCAAGCATCTCAGGTCACAGTCTCCCATGGCCATACCTACCCTGGCCACATTCTCCCATGCTTACAGCCTACTGTGGCCACCCCAGTCCTTTGGCCACACTCTCCCGTGTTCATCTCCTCTCTTAGCTTCACTCTACTATTGCCACGCTCTTCCATGTGTCCCACAATTTGGATGCACGAACACTCTTACTGGTGATCTTCATAACCACAGCCTCAACCATAACCACCTCTAAGTGGTCTGGTGACCTCTTCCAATATCAAGAACGGGGCTAAAGCTATCCTTTCGTGGTGATGCCCTGTAATCTGAGTCCCGGGAGGAGCCACATCCATCGTGGGTTGGTTGTGTCTGATGAATGTAATCTAGAACAGAACAGACACCACCCCAGAGTGTCAGTCCCCCATCACCACAACCCTAAACAGAGTCACACCCTCACGAGAATAATAGTCCTTTATAATTACAACACACAACAGAACTACAACCATCTTTAACTTCTGATGTCCTGGGACTACAAATCGCTGGAGTCCCGATTATCACAAGGTAGAACACAGCGACAAACGCCCCGAGTGCGAACCCCCGTGAACAATACTTCCATTAGGGCCTCAGAGTCAACAGAACCACAACCCAGGGAGAGTGATCATTCCCTACGATCGCAACATAGAGCTGAAGCAATCCTCCAGACAACTGATTACTATGGCAACTCAGAGACAGGTCAGAACCACTTTGATGTAATGATTTTTCTATAATCACAACTCAGAAATATCATATAACAGTCTGTCTATTGTGATTCTCTTTAATAATGACTTAGATCACTATAGACTCGAGATTGTAATCCTTTATAACCACAACCGTAACTACAACTAAAACCCAAAGGCAGAAGCACAACCTCGACAACTGACACACCTCAGAGCCACGATCCTCCACACCCATAACCTCCTTGTCTCCAGGCTGAAAGGAACAGTAGGTGGCTGTTAACGCAGTAAAGACCAGAAACTAGGTATCAGATTACCACTCGGTGATGCCGACTAAGAGTACCTGCACCTCACTAGTTACTAAACTTGCGTGGGTGTATTCTATCTTCCTGAGGAACGAAGGCATTGGAATTCATTTTTTGTCAGAGGTCTTCGGTTTGGACAACGAAAGTGAGGATGGCGTGGGATTACGTGAACTCCTACATATATTAAGTGTTGTTAAGAGGCTTCATCAGTGTCTGATGCTAGCCTGATGAAGGCACCATGGTATTCCTCATCCTCTGACCATCATCAGGACTTTGCTACACCAACTTAATCTTCGGCCAACGTAGTGTTGCGCTGACTCAGTACACCTGAACATAGCCAGTCACTAGATGTATAGATATTCTTAGTTTTCTCTTATAGCATCAGCAGCTGGTAGGGGTGGATCGTTGTCGGACAACTTACCCTTCTATTTCTTCATACAGTGACTCCCTTCTGTGTTGCTAATGCTCCCGTGGCCCTGGAGCCGTTCCTGCTCCTGCCTCATATCTCAGTGACCCTCTTCCTGCCTCGTGTCTATACCTCGTTGACCTGAGACCCAATCCTTTTCCCTTCTGCTTGAGCACACTGATTGATTTAACTGATATTCTATGTCAATTAATCCATGGTCCACCATGAGGTAATAACATATTAGACTTGGTGCTATCCAGTAGCAGATATCTGATCAACTTTTGTCAATTCAGTGAAAAAAGTTAGAAAACAGTGATCATATCATCATCACTGTAGAAGTACTTTTCTATCTTCAAGATAGTAACAGTCGATACTTTCTACTTTGATGACATCTGTTGCTATTTCAGTGATGTGAATCCGGATCAAGCAACTAGATGAAGACAGATGAAAAGATAAGACAGAAATTTTTAGGATAGATTTCTTTCCTAGAGAGGTGAGAGAGGTGACAATGATATGTCAGATTGGTGAGGTAAAGAAAATAATTTTTTTTATTAAGTACAAGATTAAGATCTAAAATAATTTTCTCTAGAAAATAAGGGACAGATCGCTTAATATGTACAACATTACTCGTGATGATTTGTTCACGTTGGATAAGGTGTCAATGACCAGCAAAAATTATGAGGAAATTAAAGGAAAGACTGTAATTCTAACATTGGTAAAACATTTTCTTTCTTACTTGTAGAATTGAATAGCATTGAAATAAACTACATCTAATGTCATAAAGACGAGGACTATCGATGCATTTAAATCATGACTAGACTTATACTTTAATTAACATCATATATCAGTCAATAAGTCTGTCAAGAAAGTACAAATCAACTTTTTGTAACTACATATATCAACTCACTTCACTTATTTCCATTATTTCTACATTCATTTGTTTCTTATCTTTTTATGAGATCTCAATTTCCTCCCCTGACCACCCTTATGCAGTTTCGATCGCGGTAATTTTGCCCTCACACTTTCCTATAGAACTTCCACGACAGTATATTCTTCCCGTAGCGCATGGTGTTCCTCAGCTCTTTCCTTGCTGGTTGTTCCTCCAATGGGCGTGGTGGGCGGGGAGGAGCTCTGTGCTTTACCAACTTCCAGCTTATAACTTCGTCATGGACCATGTGATCTTCAGATATCTGTCTTCCCCACGTATACCTGAGCTTTGATGCCGATTCCCGCCCCGCCCTCTGCCTACACCCACCGTGACCCTAGTGCCGACGCCCGTCATCGCCCCACCCTTCCGTCACCATAACATTTCGGGGGTTCACCCACTCTACCCTAGTAGGTGAAGGCCGGTCTTATGAGTCTGGGGTATATAACAGGATGCCTCCTCTCCCGTGGCACTAGTTCATCTTCGGCCGCGCCACGCTCACCTCCGACACTTTCTAGTCACCATCATGAAGGTTATGGTGAGTGCACACCTTTCCCTTACTCCCCTTTCAGCATAGGTGGGGTGTGACTGTGCTGGGTGTGGTACTGTGGCTGACGCGATGTGTCAGCGGGGATGAAGCGAAGGAGGAGTTCGTGGCGGGAGGAACTGTAGGCGAGCAACAGTCAGGTGGAGGGAGATGAGTTACTCCAGTAGTACAGTTCAGGATCTGTAGCGTTGTAGATTGCGCTTGTTTTTTCAAATGCCTAAAACGTAGATCCATTTTCTATACAAGGCGGATTCCAAGACCCAAAGAGACTTGACTCTTGGTAGGAAAACTTTGAGACCAGAGAACATTGTGGATATTGACAATGATCATATAATGTCAGACTGTGCGAAGATGAATTATAGGCAATTTAGTTCTCAACAAATTCTAGTTTAGATATCTACTTGGAGAACTTACCTCACCCTTGCTAGTCCAGACCCATGTTCTCACTCCCTTTCTGTACGACTCATGAGTACGACCTACCGGTGACCTACAACTGGGAAATGCAGACCACCTGCACGGACCACAGTTCACGGGTGACATACGCCACCACAATAAAGGACATACCCACACTAACCCTAGACACGGACGACTTACATTTTAGGGACTTCCAACACGACCATAAATCTACTCACCCTTATATCTACCCATTCATACTTATATCCCCTAATTCATTTACGTATACTTAAATTTACAAAAAAGTAGAAGAATGATAAGTAAAGTCAGTGCCATGCATCTCACCCATCCATTCAGCCACTCATCATCCTGAAGTCTCGTTCATGCTTCTCAACTCAGAGATTTTGCTGATTGCTCTCTGTCGTGAGGCTTTGTGGCGAGACACATCCTCGTTCGAGCCAAGATTCGAACCCCGTATATAGAGGTGATCGCGCGCGTGTGGTGACCCAACCCGCGCCAGCACTGACTGAGTTTATCACACTCGAAGCACTCTACATGTGTGTGTGTGTGTGTGTGTGTGTGTGTGTGTGTGTGTGTGTGTGTTAGGGACGTGTGTTCTGTATGTCTGAGTCGACCATAGTCCCTGTGATTTGGAGTTGGATCTGAAGCAGGTGAATTTGAGCACTATGCACCCTTGCCCATGGTGCGCCTTCCTAAGACTGTAGTTATAGGATACAATACTCATCATTTTATCTATAGATACTGATGTCTGTTGAGAAAATAATGTGTTGTTGAATATATTCCAAATTGATGTTGATTGTAGCCACAGAGAGACACTCATTTATCCCTTTAAGCTTGGGACTCTGCTTACAATAGGTCTTTCGTGTGAAACTCAAGTATGATTTCTAAAATACGAAGCCTTAACATTTAGCTTGAGGTTATCAAGCCAATGGTAGGTGGGTCTATCAGAACAATCAAAATACTTGATGAATAGTTATATCTTGATCTATAGTCTGTGATGATATAGTTCAGTAGAGTGATATAGTGTTTGGCATAATGATATACTATTTACTTTCACTGGTGATATTATACTCCGAAGAAATACAGTTTTGTACAGCAAAAATGTTTGGGGAGTGGAAGCAACAGTGGTGTGTGTGTGTATGTGTATGTATGTGTGCGTGTGTGTGTGTGTGTGTGTGTGTGTGTGTGTGTGTGTGTGTGTGTGTGGTGGGTAGCCCGTACTATAAATCACTGTCATGACGCAAAAAATCAGTCTGTGTGTTTCATCATCACTGAGAGCATTTCACTTTCTCTCTACCTGACAGGCTCATCCTTCTGGCCTCCTCTATACTGAACGTCACCAAGTTATGGCCACGCGAAACGATCAGGGATACACCATAAGCGATACTCTAACGTTAATTCTTCAGGGCAGGTTTCTGTCACTAGGGTTGAACTGGGAGAACCAACGAAGCCGACAATGGTGTTGCCTCGTTACCTGACGTTCCATGTCTAAAGGATCATTGAGATGAGTGTGTTATAATAGCAAGGTCTTGCTACGTCCTCAGGGTCGATATTCTTCATAAAGATAATCGACTGGAATATCAAGGGGATGTACGTGTCCAGCTCACAGGGGGGAGTGGTAGGGTGTCAGCTGTGGGAGATCTTTATGGAGACAAGAGAGAAATGGTCACAGAAGGGCAGATGTCAGTCCCAAGGCAATCGCAGGATTAAGGTACATAGTGATCTTACCCCTACCTACGAGTACCTACTACGAGATTTTGCCGTGATGGGAGGGTCGCCGCTTGGTGCTCACCACACGAGAGAGAGAGAGAGAGAGAGAGAGAGAGAGAGAGAGAGAGAGAGAGAGAGAGAGAGAGAGAGAGAGAGAGAGAGAGAGAGAGAGAGAGAGAGAGAGAGAGAGAGAGAGAGAGGATAATTATGGGAGAGACTACCATGTAGGATGCAGCCATGCATTCGATGACCATGGGCGAAGATCCACTGGAGAGGGAGTACCATGGCAGACACAACCATGGGAGAGACGACCCACACGAGCAGACCATGGGAGGGACGACCCACACCAACAGACTATGGGGGAGACGACCCACGCCAGCAGACCATAGGGGAGACGACCCACACCAGCAGACCATGGGGAAGACGACCCACGCCAGCAGACCATGGGAGAAAGGACCACACCAGCAGACCATGGGAGAGACGACCCACACCAGCAGACCATGGGAGAGACAGACAATAACACCATCATGCGACAGGTGAGGTCATACTCCCCGCGTCGGAAGCTCCTGCAGGAGGACGCCACACGTCGCCAGACCACCGGGCGTTGTTTTATGTAGGCATGGTACCCAGCGGGAGACACCTGCACCCACGCCCTCACTCGACCTACATTCTCACGTCCAGGTGCTTAAGCTGTCATGCCAACAACCTACACACGTCCAGTGCAATGCAATGACGTCCTTGTGTATCACTGATGTATGTGTGACCTCCAAGGGTTTATGTCCTTAATACCTACACACCTGGACATCATATCTAATGCATACACGCTTAGATACTACACCTTACACTCACACGCCAGGACATCATACTTAACACCTACATTTCCGGATATCATACGTAACCCCTACATGCTTGGACGCTACATCTAACATCTACACACCCTGGCAATACGTACATTCTTAACACCTACATGTCCGAAAACTTCACCCAACACCTATATTCCCTGCACAATACACCTGACATCCACACACCGGACGCTACACTTACCATCCTCCCACATATCTAGACACTACACCAAACACCTACATGCTCGCACACTCTCTGTCACACCCACACTCCCGGATGTTGAAATTATGCAAGAAATGTTAGAAAATGTAAAGGACGAATATTATTGTACAAGAGTGGTGGTTGAATGAAATGAGATGTCTGTGGACATAATTGATGCACACTAATCATGATTTTACGAAGTTATAAGATAGTAGAGGGTGGTTAAGAGGAGGGACCCCACGAGTGTAAAACTCCCTCCCCATAAAGTACCAATAGATCATTACAATTAGGTAATGAATTACACTACACCTAACATCAACACACCTGAACGCTACACATACCACAATAACACACTGACACCCGTTATCTATACCTAAGGCTCTCCCACACACCTAGACGCTACACCTGTAACTCATACACCCAGACACTACACCACGTGCACTTGTAACATTCTACAGTCCATTTGTGTTGATAGTAACAAATTCATTCCTCTTTCCATCTACAGCTGATCATCGCCCTGGGCCTGGTTGCTCTGGCCGCCGCTCGACCTGAGGACATCTTTGACTTCGAGGGCGACGACGCCGATCACGAACAGGACGGCGAAGCCGGAGACTCAGTCACCGGCGAGTACAAGTGAGTCAAAGAGTCTATCACTTGTATTTGTCTTGCCACAAAGTTATCTATCCATGACTGACGAATGGTGTAGTCTGATGCCTCCTTCACTCGCGTCCTTAGGTCCAAATTCCTACATTACTCATATCCTCTTGTCTCCCTGCAGGTGGGAGAGCCCTGAAGGCATCGAGTTCGTGGTCAAATACATCGCTGATGACAAGGGCTACCGTGTCCTCGAGTCCAACGCTGTCCCCTCTGCCAACGGCGTCCTAGCTAACGGTGACCAGGCCGACCTGGAGGGCGACGAAGACGACTATGGTGATGACGACGATGATGATGAAGAGGAAGACGACAAGTAAACAGAGAACACAGAGCCTGGGTGATTCGTCCATGGGTGGACGGCTGAGTTATAATCCTCGTCACAAATCCTGTCTTTGACTAAGTACAAGTATAGGTGAATGGACACTTTACAACGGTCATGCAAAGTCAGATTCTTCTTAAGAACCAAACGAGTCACTTCGAAAGTCTGTATATTTGTTGTGGTGAAGATCATAGTGTCTTGTAAGATGCTGTGCAAAATTTTACTCTCCATTACTCTTTTCTATGCTGTAGTTGTTCTTCTTACGTGTGTCTTTGACGAGAATATTTATAAGTATATTTATTGCACATACGCGTTCCTCTTATTCAGTTCCTAAAGTATTCCCTGAGGTTCGGTTAGGAAACAAGTTCCTCTCAAACTAATGATGCGCCAGAAAACCATGTCATCAGCTTGAAGACCGTGAACACCTTGAATGCCCTCCTGGCATGATTGTCTGGTTCCCTCTCCGTGGCCACAGTGTGTCACACTCACAGTTGTGTGACCAAAAACCCCTGTAAGCCCGTCATGATGGGATGCCAATTCTTGCTTCGTCTTCAGCTAGTGACGCCTAGGTTAAGGTGCCTTCTACAAGTCCTCTCGATCATCCCACACAATCTAAACCTTCCTTCACCACTCAATGTACTGGTGATCCATAAACAGCGACCCATGTTGCATCTTCTCCAGGGGTCGTCCATCCTTCATAGTTTCCGCGGATTGTCATAGAGCCCTGTCAGCAGCTCTCTTGGATTCTGGTGAGGCTGAATGTTACCACCGAGACAAAGAGGAGGTGGTGAACCTGACATGGTCCATTGTCAGCTCCCTGTGGGCAAACAAATGTCTGTCTAGATCCCACATTCCAGCATTACCATATTGATGAAAGGTTCAGATAAATAACATACAGAATAAATCACAAAATTTAATGCGCAATTTAAATGATCACGCAAAGAATGTTTTGAAGTAAAAGTATATTGTTCACAGCAGTGAAGAAAAAGCATTGAGGTCACTACAGTCTTGCCTCAGAGTACCCCAGCATGACATTACTGTAACAACACGGTTAACACTGTCTCTTCAAACTCCTGAAGGACAGAAGAAGCACACGCGGGCTGCACACGCACCTGACGTGGCCCACTGCTTCGTGAGTGGAGCTCCACTCTTCACGGTCGAGCAGGAACTGAGACAAAATCCTGAGAGGGAATAAAACACCGTAATGTTGGTGCAGTAGTCCCAAGGTCGACCCTGGGACTCAAACTCATATTTTCCAGAGTTTTTTTTTTCCCAGATCTTGTGGGAACGACACAGTTTGTTGAGATTGTTATTGGGTTGCGAGATACTGTGATTTCACTTTACGTTTTTACGAGAAAAAGTACATTTTTACGGGAAAAAGTATGATACTTTGGCAATGAAGTCACTCTTAAAAGCGGGTCTGTTAAACGTATTTGTTCTGACTTCTAACTGAAGATATAATCATCGTCTTATTCAGTATTACTTATGTTTCTTAATATTTCCTACAGTGTTGGAGAATATCGTAGTTATGTGCTGTGCCTCACTTATTGATATGAAGTTATACAGGAAAGTCATTGTCTACGTGTGTATCTGTGTGTAATTATTTATTTGTACTAAATGGAGAGGGAGTTTTACATCGTAAGGCTCCATCTGCCGTTTTTTATGTGTGTATATGTGTGTGTGTGTGTGTGTGTGTGTGTGTGTGTGTGTGTGTGTGTGTGTGTGTGTGTGTGTGTGCGTGTGTGTGTGTGGTTACTTAAAGTATGATCCTGGAATGGAGTTCTACACGCGTGAAGCTCTTTTTCTTATTTCTTTCACCATCATACAACTTTCAGAACTTCTGTATACTGCCTGCACTCACAGTTTCAGCCACTACGTTTATCCTGTTCATCTATTATCGATACTATGAAAATATCTCTTTGAATGTTTATCAACAAGTTTCTTAAATAATTTCTGGTCATGAGCTCTTCTAGTTCCTCTCTCTTTTCGCATCTTTAAAAAGAAGGAAAAAAAGTTCACAGTCCACATCATCGTCGGACTGGTTAAGAAGCCTTATTATTTCAGTTACCGTCTGTGTTGCCTTCCTCTGAACCTTCTCTATCATGTCTATATGTTTCTTTGAGATGTATATCCACATTAAAGCCCAATCTAAACCATGGATATTTGAATATCTTCTTATCCACTAACTTGAATACCATTCTAACATTAACTAAAAGACAGTCTGCTTCTTTAAGGTGTTAACCTTCTTTAGGTGTCATAGTGCTGACTGATTAGCTACAGTGTCGACTCCCAAGCCCCTTTCACTTACGAATCCATGTAGATTATCTCCTACCAAGTATAGTCATATTATGGCCCTTCTTTGACTGTGTACCACCTTCGTTACTTTGCATTTTTCTTGGGCTGAACTTCATCAGACATGTATCAGACCAACTCTGAGAGCTTCTCTGGGCACTTTGGTAAGTTGGTGCAATCCTTGTCATACCATATTACTTTCATGAGCTAAAGATCACTCACACATTTATCCCGGCACGAATCTCGTCCTCCTGGCAAGTCATAGACAAAGATCAAGAAGAGCAATGGCCCCAAGACCTTGCCCTGCAGCGGTATGATAACGATAACCCCAGACAGTTCAGAAAAGGCTCCTGTGATAAGTGTCTTCCGCTGGTTTCTAAAGTTAGTTCTATATCCACTGAGGTAGTCTCTCCTTCAGTCAGCCTTAACCTCCAGCTAATCTTTCCCAGTTTCATGTGTGGGACGGTGTTGAATGGCTCACGTCAGTCTGCAGACACACACTTCATAGAGAGGTGGAGAGGGATTTTGTAAAAGGAGAGCCAAGTTCGATGACCTAAGAGATTACTGTTTAAGTTAAAGATAAAAGAAAGTTTTACAGGGCATGTAAGTCAAATGGTAACAAACAGGACTATGATATGTATGTCAGATCTTTAAGAAAGGGAATCAAAACCATGAAGAAAAGAATCTAGAGAAAAAAAGTTCTCAGATCGTGGAAAAAGCCTTAAAGGTTTCTTTAAATATGTTTGAAGCAAGGAAAAAAAAAGATACTGCTATCACAGTATCAATGAGAATGACAGCTCATCTAACGATACTGAAGAAATAACTTCCCGTCTAAACAAAAGATTCGATTCAATGTTCACCGTCGAAAATTTGCCTAAAATGCCAGAGGCAGAAAATGAATTTTTGGTTACCAAAAATGAAAAAAATAACCTAAAAAGGACATTGAAAATCGTGAAGGACTTAAATATCAAATCCGAACAAGGCAACTAATTCCGACGGCTTTTCCCACAGATAGTGAGTGAAATTATCCGGCAAATATCTTTCACAATCTCTAAAATATTCAATAATTCACTGCATGAAGGGACAGTGCCAAATATCTGAAAACTGGCTAGTCTACCATAGATTTCCAAAGAGAAGATAGACGATGCACTTGCGAACTTCTGCCCAATCAGCCGTACCTTAGTTCGAGCGAAGAGGTCAGTAAACTGATAACCGACAACCACCATGGTTTTAGGAAGAGGAAAAAGAATCACGTTCAACGACTCTTGAATTCTTTAGTCACACATATGATCAATGGGACTCCAAAAACATCCTCTAATTTTTGAAGCTTTTGCAAAGCTTTCGACCGGCATTACATCACTGATTACTAAGTAAAATGAGAGCTCGAACTCGCGGTATAGGAAAGATCGATCTTGTGCTTGGATACCAGTGGTTCTCTCAGAGAGGAAACAACAAGTTGTACTAATGTGGGAGCATCTAGCTGGTGTGTCACTTACCGAGTGGGGTACCTCAAGGCTCAGTCTTAGAACCCACACTTCTCGTCATCTTCATCAAAGAACTGAAGACAGGACTCACCAGAACGATTCTGAAATTTGCCGACGACACAGTGATAGGAAATACAGTCCAGTCAAAATAAAGAAGACTGCCTGAAGAACCAGAGGGACTGAGACAAAAGAATGGAGTGGTCAGAAGAATGACAAATGGATTTCATTGTAGAAAAATGGAAATTCATGCACTTTGGTACTAGAGATATAACCCACGGATACAAAATGCTCATTAAACCATTACTAGAACTAAACCAAAAATAAAAGATACCTTAATCCCTAGCTCGGAGCAAATTCTCGATCACCTTCCTAGGAAATAGGAACCACATTTGTTCCCTTTCGCTCCTTTGGCACTAAATCTATATCAAACATTATTCTAAAGTACATTTCAAGCAATCTGTCAAGTGCCTCTTCACATTTCTTCCGTGCGTGTGGAAAGAATGCATCAGGCCCATGCGTCTTCTATAGATCAAAATCTTTCAATATCCTTCTTTGGTATTACGTAACAAATTTAGTTCTTTCGAAGTCCTATTTCGCGTCCCAATTCACTACGAAGATTGATGTAGTGGAACATAAACATGGGGTCATTCAAACAGAGGTACAGAGGAAATTAAGTGAAATTGTAAAAGGAATAATATGCACAATGACAAATGGAGCAAGCAAGGAAATTTGTGGCTTGAGTTATAAGAGACTTAGAAAAGTGCAGTGATTACAGAGCCAGTGTTAGTTAGCTGAAAGGAATATCTTATAATTTCGATGAGACCTGATCTCTTAACTAATCTTTGTTTCCATGATTCCGACAATAAAAGATGTACTTTTCCTGATAAGATCCTTAAATTTCAGCTCTTTACTTGTAATGTATACTAAACATTACTTTGGGTCTGACATTACCGTCTCCCATCACTCCCGACCTCTCCAGTGCTGGTACGGCTGCTCCGTCCTCTTGCCTTATTGGGTGTCTCCAGTTATTTGCTTTTCTCCCTCTCTTCCTTTGGGTTATCACTTCTAGTAAATACGCTGCCGAATTCCACTTTGTCTTTAGATTTCTTAGCTTCCCTAAGTACCTCCTGCCTTGATAACTCCAAGACGAACGTAACTATAAATGGTCGTTTCCTCACGTGTTGTTTATAACCACCAATTCTAGTTCTGCTTCTGGCAGTTCTATATCATTCAGTATTCTTTTAATGGACATTTTTCTCTCTTTCTTCTTTCTTCTTTATTTAGTGTAGGATCATCTTCCAACACAGAAATAATGACTGGTTCACATCTATCAGCCTTAAGGTCTACTGCTGTTGCTAATCCTGGTGCCACCCACTTTTCATCATGATCCTTCAGAGGTGAATTGTCAGCCTCTGTGCCTATGACTTTCTCGAATGCTTTTCCTCTTATCTCACACGCACTGGTCCTGTACGCTCTGCACTGTTCTAAACCGCTCATCAGCCAAGCCATAAACTGAACTGTCCCTAACACTGCATATCATTCTTAATTTCCTGTGTACATCTGCCTGCATGCCCCCTTGTCTGTCCTACCACGTCAGTCTTTATGCTCTGCGTCTGTTGATTAACGCCGATATCGCCCTTGTTTCTACTCCCTGCTTGCTATTCTCAATAGATTTTCTACGTATTGTAGGTATTCCCTCTTTCTAAGCAGCCTCTGGGACACATAGAAAAGACCCATTTAACCTTATTTGCTTTTCAAGGAAATACCATCTTTCCTCTGTTCATGTTCCCACTGAATCCCGTCAGTGGATTTGTAACTGTTCATTCCCACTGAATGCATATCTAAGATCCTTAAGTTCGTCCCTCATCTCATAACACCTTTCACGATCTTAACTCGATTCCTTAGTTCAAGCATTTTCACCTCTGGCAAATATTTGGTTATTTCAGACAGCTTCAAACTTTGTGTTCTCCTTTTGTTTTCCTCTAGTGGATTTAATTACAGTTGTCTCTCTCTGGCACTCATAACCTTACCACTTTATATGAACCCTATCCTGACTAATAAGAGACTGAAGAATTGAGAAAATCAAGAGACTTTAAAATGTGATAACAGATTTAACATGACAGTCCCTGCTGGTCTGGCTGTCTGGATTAAATTTCATGTCTACATTTATCACTCTTTATTTTCATGATTCAGGTCTTAAATTTCTCCCCCAAAATATCATGAAAAACAGTAATATACCTTGTTGGCAAATAGACCGGATCTATCCAGGGAATCAGCTGTTGGTATTGTCTTTTAGTTATAATTACCTTACATTTAATCACAGCGGCGCCTCTTTATATCAATTCCTAAATGCACCTTCTCACTCTTCTCATGTCAGCCACTTACATTATTCATTACTTGGTTATCCTTTAAATGCACATTTTAGATTCTAGTTATCTGGGCATTCGTTTGAGACCTAAGATTCTCTCGCTTCACCTGTCACTGAACTCTTAAGATCTGGTACAGTTCGACTTAGTATGCAAAGGAGGTATCATTTAAGGGGTCTCTACACACACGCCATTCCTCCCTTTTATTTGAACGTAAGGCCTGCTAGAATGCAGACCCTCCCAAATCTTGAACACAAGCTTGCAATTCAGGGAGCATTTCTTCGCAGCAAGCTGCATGTGTGTGTGTGTGTGTGTGTGTGTGTGTGTGTGTGTGTGTGTGTGTGTGTGTGTGTATGTATGTGTATTCAGCCGCTCAGGCAAGTCTGGCCTGGAATGAGCATAAACTAACACTGCCAAGGTCACACGGCACGTAACCCGCAGTGATGCTGTGTGTATGGCGAGCGGCCATTGGTCACATCCGCGGGTGCTGACGGTATGATGGGGGATCTCTGGTCACGTCTCCTGGGATGGTATGACCCCAAAGATGAAAGTCGTTTGTTCTATATATAAAATAATTCTAATCGCTTCGACGCAACCGATCATTAACTATCAGCTGGATTTTTATTTCTTCCAGCAAATCTATTGATATTCCTGATAGAAAATGTCGTAAATTGTTGCAGTTTATTGACATAACCTTCTCATTGCCTCACAGTTCATATGTGTCAGAGTGGAACTCTCGAGTGCAACAGTTCAGTCCGGCAGATGTTTATAACTACTGTTTTAAAGGTGTTTTCGGTTTGCTGCTGTTCCCTCCTGCAGGCGGGTGTCAGAGTTGCTGCTCCCTCCTACAGGTAGGTCAGAGTTGCTGTACCTTTCTGCAGGTGTGAATCAGAGTTGCTGCTCCCTCCTACAGGTAGGTCAGAGTTGCTGTTCCCTCCTGCAGGTGTGTGTCAGAGTTGCTGTTTTGTCTTCAACTAAGTCATGAATGCTACTCACTCCTTTTTAGGGAGCCAGGTGTATCAAGAGAGCCAGGGTTATTCCCTCCTGAAGATGCGTCCGTAGTAATACTTCCTTCTGCGAGCGTGGTAGGGCTGTTGCTGTCTCCTGCAGATGGGAAGACGTGTTAAGGCTTGAGGTTGTTACCTTCTGCAAGTGTGTTAGGGATGCTGCAGTTTTCATGCATATCATGAGTGCTGGATCCTCTTGTAGGCGGGTCAGGGTGGCTGTGTCCTGGCATAGGTGTGTCAGGGGAGTTGCTCCCTCCTGCAGGTGGGGGTGTGTCCGCTGCTCTCTTATGTGTGTTAAGGTTAGGTTACGGCTGTCTGGTGTAAATGTATCAGAGCTGCTGCTCTCTCATACATAGCAGGGTTTGCTGTATCCTCTGCGGTGAAGCGGTTAGCATTTCTGACTGTAGCGCATTCACGAGCCGTCCAGGGTCAAGGGCATAGGTTCGAATCCTGGACGCGGCTGTCGGTCTACAGTCAACCCAGCTGTTCATCAACCCCTATAGGTTGGTCGATAAAATGGGTACCTGGCTGTGGTTACGATATATACATACATAGCGTTAATGGGATGGCTCTGCTTAGGGCCTCAGTTGCTCGTGCGGTTTCAGTTTAAAAAAGAGTCAGGGGGGTTGATTCCTCCTGCAGGTGAGGCAGGGCTGCTGCTCCCCCGCTGTAGGTGTGTAAGGGTTACTGCATTTCCCTGGTGGTAAACTGGAGCAGCTGTTGTCTCCTTTGTATATATCAGAGTTGCTAGTCACCTGGGGAAGTGCCAGGGGTTTCTGGTGAACCCCTCTTGCAGGTGTTTCTGATATACTGAATCTTCCTGCAGGTGTGTCATGGCTGCTGTTCTCTCATGCTGTTGGGTCAAGGCGGTTGTTCTCTCCTGTAGGCGCGACAAGGCTGTTGCTCTCTTGGAAATGTGTCAAGACTATTGTTTCTCCTGTAGGTGGGACAAGGTCGCTTGAGGCTCCCTTCTGCAGGGTATCAGGAACGTTGCTTCCTCCTGTAGGTGCTGTTGCTTCTGTTGTGATCGCATCTCCATCATGGCTGCTGTTCCCTCCTGTTCCTCGCTGCTGCTCCGCTCTGTTGTGTGTCAAGACTGCTGTTCCTTTCTTCAGGTGTGTCAGGTCTGATGTTCGCATCGCAGATTTCTTCAGGTGTGTCAGGTCTGATGTTCACATCAGCAGATTTGGAAGAGACATGCTCTCTCTTGCAGGCGCTACCTTCTCCAAGTGAATCAGGGCTGCAGATGCGTGTTTTGCCGAGTCATATCTTCAAACAGATGACCCTGGGTGAGGAGCGGTTAACAATGTCAGTGCACTGAGGAATCACTTGAGGTAAGATGGAGGGTGTGAAGACGAAGAGTAAGGAGGCAAAGGGATGTGATGGCTGCTTACAGGCTTGCTATACAAACGCTCGCGCGCGCACACACACACACCCACCCACCCTTAAAGAATAGAAAAGTCAAGGCGGCGGTGAATATCTATCTGTGCCACGAACGCCTTCAGTACCTGACCCCCGATCACTGTGGTTCTCGTCGGCTGAGGTACATCACGGTACACTCGAGCTTTGTGTTGGTGCGTGGTGGCCATATACGGCTACCGTCTACCAGTAGGACCGTCTGGTGTTTCCTGGGTCATACATGCACCAGCTTCCTCTACATTGCTGTGAAATTTCTGTGAAATGATTTTATCTTTCTCATATTTCATTCCTGCAAGTTCCGCAGTTAATATGATTAATATCGTTGAAATAATCTTCAGTATCCACATCGTAGCCTCATCACCACGAGCAAGGGAATCAGTACAGAACACACACGGGGAAGACCTTCCCTGGTCATGTCCTGGGACATGGCGTTAGACAATGGTGGTCACGGCCACCAGCGTTCATTCAAGGGTTCCGCTGATTACATTCTTACGGGAAGTTTGTTCCTCAACACAAGTTCTTTAAACAGAGGAAGTATAGATCGTGATGATGTGTCGTGGAGAATAGTTCACGCGAGGACATTATGCCTCCTCATGGGTTATGTAGACACATTCAGGTTCAAATTTCAGGTAGAACTTTCTCTCCCAGTTATCTAGTACACGTAGGATGTGACGTATTACAGCTGTAGCTGACCAGACAGTCTGGCATGTCCTACTTCCCTTGTTTTATCATTGCTATTTACTGGATGACCGACCATCGCTGCTCAGCAGCAGTAAGTGTGTGAAAACATCCAAATGTTGATGATCATTTTCTTTTTTCAATAAGGAGTTGATTCTGGCAGGGCGGTGCTCATCCAGTCTCTGTTTAAAGTATTTATATGCATTTGTGCGAATAATGTAATCTGGTGGTATATAATTCCTGCCTGGTAGGCCGCCCTATTTCCACATTCACTCCCCCACCCTGCTGGGAGGAGAGACCGACTGGACACGGGTGGCTCGCGGGAGGGAAGCTGTGAGGGAACCGTAACATTTCCCGCCTCTCGTGTCGGGTCTGGTAACCGGGTCATCATTCTGAAGGTGACCTCGTAACACCGTCTCACACTCGGCCTACTATGTAGACCTTCCGTCACTCGACCAGCGGCGGCATCTCACTCTACACATGGCACATTTCCGGTTGCTCGTTGAGCTTTCTCTCTCCCCTGGCTCGGTGAGGTAGCGGCTTCTCAGCACAACATTAGATGAGAATGTTAAGGCACAGGAACCCACAGGTAAACAATTGATAATTTTCTTATGGTTTGGAACACAAGTAATGTTCCTCACAATCCCACAAGACCAGTCCTCCCCTGCTCCGCAACCACAGTGTTCCAGCTGTCTCTAAAAACCGACGCTCCCTTTAACACTACATCTTACCTTACGAGGTTAACCATATTACAGAATATAGTCCTTACACAATACTCTTATGGCAGACCAAATTTACTGTCTATATCTGTGAAAATGAAAAGATGAAAGGTAAGATAGTCATACTTACGTAAGACAAAGGAACTTAGCACCGTGACCTTAACACGGTGATAAACAATATTGTGGCTCTTTACATTTTCAGGTCACTGGAGAAAATATCAAAAGAAATTCTGCCTCTGTGATGGTATATGCTAGACCCGGGGGCATTACTGTTTAAAGAGAGTAAAGGTTAATTGTTTCTTGAGCAGCTGTAGATCCTTTGATACCAGTCTCTCGTATGTCTTCCGGTATCAGGCTACCGTCGCTCAAGAAATGCCAGTTTGGTATGGACGCTCAAGTACCTAGTGTTGTGAGCCTCTGGTTACCAGGCATGTAGGAACACAAGCCTCCATCTGGTGTTGAATCATGTATTACTCTGGCTCGGGCCAATTATGGATTATATACTGAAGGCCCAATAGCAACAGATTGATGTAGGTATCAAAGTTCCAAACTGGTGTGGACCCTGTGGTACGAGGCTGGTATAGACCTTAGATTACCACAGTAGTGGGGATCTCAAAGTATCAGGCTATTTTAAGGCCTGAAATACCAATGGTACGAGTCTTGAAGTACCAGACTAGCGTTGATCCCTAAGTGAAGACTGATTTAAAGGCCCAAGTACCAGAGCAGTAAGGGTCCTGAAGAAATAAGCTGCTGTGGTCCATGAGTACCGTTTTGTGTCTTGCTATTGTCTGGTTTAAACACGTAGGTTCTGAATTACCAGATAAGCGTGGGTTCTAAGTACCTGACTGGTGTGATTCCTCAAGTACCAGGCTGGTGTGGGTCCTCAAGTACCTGAATGGCGTTGGTCCTCAAGTACCAGGCTGGTGTGGGTCCTCAAGTACCAGGCTGGTGTAGGTCCTCAAATACCAGGCTGGTGTGAGTCCTCAAGTACCAGGCTGGTGTGGGTCCTCAAGTGCTTGACTGGTGATGGCCATTATGTGGCTGCATATGCAATAGGCGCAGATGAACAGAATACAAATGAGCATATTCGAGAATCTACTGAACTGTGAGTTGCCATCTCACTTTTCGACCAACTGCTCGGAGTTCACTCTAAAGCTAAGAAATATTGCATTTCTCTCTCGTTTGTTTCTGATCATAAATGTGGCATAACTACAGCAGACATCAATGAGCCTCGAGTGATGAAGCATCACATCTTCAGAAATTTCGAGGCAAGCTACGTTCATTCTAGGAGAGGCTGGTCTATATGGTCACTCATAGAATACTTATGTTGGTAATGGGTGCGATGGGACTAATACGGTGATCAGTTGAAGATGATCTATGAGAAATGATTGACACTTGAGTTTCTGATGCAGTATCTATTACGAGGGTAGGTTATCTATTGCGAAGAAAGGACGTGAGATCTGACGAGAGCAGAAGTGGTTTGAAGGTGAGTCTGTCAGGAGGTAGATGGAGTCCAGCTGGGCTGAAATATAAGAATATTAAGAAGACTGATATAATTCACACATGACTTTGTGTAGAGTCTGACTAGTAGAAGGTCATTGACGCGATGAAGCATAAGAGATTAGGGTGAGAAAAGATTCATGGGGAACTCCCAACATGAACTAGATAATAGTGATATTGCGATCAGTTCTACCAACATGAATATGCATTTCAGTGAAAGGTTAAGGCTCGCCAGGAGATTGGAGGAACAGTCTGACTAAAACAGGAAAATCTGGAGAGACGAACCCGATGCTAACTTTCCTCGAGGGACTTCTCGATATCTAAACACGAGTAAGAGTATTCACCATAGTTATCGAACACGGATCTACAATTGTGAATGAGTCAATATACAAAATCTTAGGAAGAACATTGAAGGTGATGCCTGCGCTTTTTGTGCCAAGCGATGGATAGATTGTTTATTTCAGTAGTTTTCATGACTTTGGAGATAACTGAGGTGTGGCTGCTGGGGTATGATTTAAGGAGGAAGCGAGGCCACCTGTTCTAGGGTTGAGGTGTACTGTGGCAAACTTGGCAAATTTACGTTCACCTAAGACAGTTAACAGTGGAGAGTGATAGTCGGAAATGCTCAGGAATGATTAGAGTGGCCTTTCTAAGGGATTTCTTTAAGAAATAATTGAGGAATGTCTACCGGAGAGGGAACTCTTCTCTTGGGCTCAACGGTCAGACATCATAAAAAAAAGAAACTACTGCCATAGAATATATAGGTTAGTATAGGAAGGCTGGAGATGTTAGGCTTCGAAGCTGACGTGGATGACTGGATCTAAGGGTGATTCCCTTTGAGACAATCGATTGATTTGCCTGAGATGTATTGACAGTAGTTAAGTCACGTTGTGCAAATGTTATTATGAAATGATATGGACAAGAAGCAGAACGATTTGTTGTTCTTAGATGTAATCTAGGGTATGACGAGACTGGGGTTTGAAATGTAGGATCATCCTTTTTCTTGGCCAACTCTGATAATGTTGAAAGTAGGTCATATTGTCAGTGTTTGCATGTAGACTACATATGTTCAGTGGTCTTCTGGCACGAAAAGGCTGAACTAGGAATGAGAAACAGTTTGGTGTGAGGGGATTGAATAGTTCTGTCCCTAGAACTTAAAGTATGCATTGATAAATATATATTAATCTAACCTAACCTGAGTAATTTCTCTTTGTCCTGACAGAGCGATTCATGTCACGCACTGAAGGGTGTACAGAGGTAAGGGATATACCAGGGTAAATAGTGTGAATTAAAGAGATATAACTCTAGCTACCTCAGTGAGTGAGTGATGTCACAGACTGATGGGTGCAAAGAGATGAGGGGTGCACTTAGGTAGAGAGGGTCGGTTGGGGAGAGAAAGTGCTTAGGCTGCTGGCTAAGGGTGTGGCCACTCACTGTTTACACGTGAGCCTGCAGGGAGAGCAGTAATAATAGAAAAAAAGTAGGGATCTTGACCATAGCGGCTACCACGCCCACCTTTCCCATTACCCGCAAGTGAAGGTTGGCCAATAACAGGAGGTATAAAGCCCCTGTGAAGCTGTGAGGTAGACATTGCATCTCCAGACTTCCAAGTGCTCTCTCTCTCCCTCTCCTCACACCCCGAAGTCTCCATCATGAAAGTTATGGTGAGTACATAGATAGAACTCAGAGAACCAAGAGCTTCACAAACTGACAACATCAGAGCACAACAAACTACAATGTTTACATAGGATCATCACCACCTACAGCAGTAGTGACAGTGCCCCACCTGCAGCATTAACAAGGTTGTCTCACCTACCACTTATGGTAGTGATAACACTGTCCCACCTCCCACCTATAGCAGTAATAACGCTGTGTCACCTCCCACCTATAGCAGTAATAACGCTGTGTCACCTCCTACCTATAGCAGTCATAACACTGTCCCATCTCCCACCCATAGCAGTAATAACACTGTCCCTCCCATTGCAGTAATTATAACGTCTCACACGTAATTAGAGCAGCAATAAGTGTCCATTCCATACTCGGGTGTCTCAGGACAGGTCCTCATTCATCCACCTATAGCATTAATAACTAGAGTGTTCTTCCTCCCACCTTCAGTGGCAGTAACTGTAGTGTTCTCCCTCTTATCTTCAGTAGCAATAACTGGAGTGTTCTTCCTCCCTTTCACTGGTAGTAACTGGTGTTCTTCCCCATCCTCAATAACAATAACTGGAGTGTTCTTCCTCCCACTTATATCATTGATAACGGGAGTGTTCTTCCTCCTTCCTTCAGTACTAATAACTGGAATGTTCTACCTTCTACCTGCAACAATAACACTCCAGCCGTATTGTTCTTCCTTCCACCTTCACTAGTAATGACAGGAGTGTTCTTTCCCCACACCCTTAGCTGATCATCGCCCTGGGTCTGGTCGCTCTGGCCGCCGCCAAACCCGGCGACGTCTTTGACTTCGATGGCGACGACGCCGAACACGAGCAGGATGGCTCCCCCGGCCACTCCGTCACTGGCGAGTACAAGTGAGTCAACTATCTGGCTGTGTTTGACAATGTGTTGCGTTTTCGCGATAGAGATAAAAAAGGAAGTGCAGCATGTTGACTCGAAGCTTTTCGTTAACGTTATATGTTGTCGTCTGCAGGTGGGAGAGCCCAGAGGGCGATGAGTTCGTCGTCAAATACATCGCTGACGACAAGGGCTACCGTGTCCTCGAGTCCAACGCTGTCCCTTCTGCCAACGGCGTCGCAGCTAATGGTGAGCAGGGTGACCTCGAAGGTGACGAAGATGACGATGACAAATGAACATCGAAGGCAACAGTCATGGATGGGAGATTGATCCCAGACACAGGTGGACATCAATGAAAAGGACAATGGCCTACATAACACACAACCCTGCGTTGTGGCCTCGTTATCATAAACACTATTTATCACCCTGATCCTCACGGGACATTTGCTTTATATATCATTTCATAAATAAAGTATTTATAGCATTACTCGAGAGTTTATGGGCCTTTGTTGTGAAAAATCCTTCTTGACTGGGACCTTGTGTATTTTCTATCTATTTTCAGTAAAACAAGAAAGTGTATGACTACTTCCGTTTCACACACACACACACACACACACACACACACACACACACACACACACACACACACACACACACACACACACACACACACATTCCTGTCGTATGCTTTCACAAGATCCATAATAAGCACCCAGATTTTTTTGTCACACAAATTTTTCAAAGCGTTCACCTGGCCTACGAACTATCTATCACTCCTGAAACTACATTGCTCCTCCTCAGACTGATGCTCTGTGCTTACCTTTAACCCCTCAACACCACTCTTCCATGTAACTTACCAGGTATATTCAACAGACATATACCCTCCGAATTCGAACATTTACTTTTCTTCTCGTTTTGTTATTACAGTTTTGTTATTACAGATGTAGCTAGGACGCCATTTGGTAAACAAGTGACCATCCGAATGGATGTCAGGTGCGTTCAAGTCTGATGACATGCTTATTATGAATTTGTTATGTGGACAAGAAGGGGAACTGTTTACAAATTTAATGAGCAATAAAGCTGAACAATTTGTGTAGACCTTCACTAATATTGATGTTACAATTCTTTGTGTATTTAATGATAGAAGATTCAATGATGTGGTACTGGACTTAGAGTTAATAACTGAGATGGCAATACTCCGGTCAATACAATGGTCATAATTTCTAACATGATCAAACAAGGCATTTGATTCTTGTCCTGTTCTTATACTATATTTATGTTGCTTAAGTCTAACAGAAAGATCCTTACCACATCTGCCCAACATAAAATCTATCACAATTTCTGCATGGTACTCTACACATGCATCCTGCAGAACTTTCTAGTGAGTTCCTGATTAAGATATTCTTTAGAGTATTGTTGTTGCTGAAATTAACATCTACATTAAAGGATTTTTTCATATATATTCGCCATTTCCCGCATTAGAGAGGTAGCATTAGAAGGAAAAATCCTCAAAATCCCGAGTCACCCAACACCATACTTCCATATGGCCTTTGCATCCAGTTGACCACGAGCGAGACACTGCAATTTTCATTAGAAAAAAGACAGAGATGGATTCTATCTTTTTCTCAAGATCTTTGCCAATTGTCAAGCTGTTTCAAGATAACAGCGGACTATGCAATACACTTCCTACTTGTTTAACATTGAGACATCTTACAGGCAATTTTGAAGTTGTGTCACCTTGAGCATAGTATTGTAGTTAACTTGAGACTGTATTCATAACATTGATGAAAACGAAAGCGTAATTTCATTTACAATTTACAGGAACGGTTGCCACACTTGTAGTGGGACAATCTTTACATGGTAGGAGTGACAGCACTTGGCTTTGGAACAACACACACTGCCCACAGAATCATCAATCAGGAATCTCCAAAAGGTAATTGTGGGACTTTTACCTTTTACTTCTGCCTCTCTTCCAAGAATATACGGTCGGTCAGGCACCTCCTGACCAAAGGAAGTTGAGCCATACTTTGTGAAGGACAAGAGAGAGCTACACCTGACAATCACGTCTGCACCGGCTGGCTATGGCTAGAAAACGGTAGATGGAAAGCTGGAGGTCAGGTGGAAGGAGGGTCGTCTCCTGCCATAAGAGTTAATGGAAGAACCAGTGACCTATGAGGAAGATCATTTGGCCTGCAACTCTATCTAATATGGGATGAATAATCCCTGACTGAGTGAGTCTGACTGGTGTTATGTATGAGAAAGATGGTGAAACTGGTGTTTCTGGTTGAAATATTATCTCCGTACAATATCAGACTTATTTATTACATGCGGTAGAAAATATCATATCAAATCCTAGAGCTTGATGGCCTGCATTAAGGTCTTTATATGAAGTGTTCAAAGGCCTAGATTACTGTCTGCATATTAAGAGGGAAAGGTGCAAATGTAAAGGGGAAATACAGAACCTTCAGATGCCTTCAGATGTACGTACGTATTTTAGTTTTACGATTCATGTGCTCTGATGGTTTTGAACTCAACGACTGTTTATTCTACTTCTCAGAGTCACATAACAATATTGTTTTGAATAATTTGTATTCACAGACGTTGAGAATATTTCTTTCTACCTTTAATACAGTGGAAAGACAGTGGTACTCGAGCCCCATGTCCTTTAAGCACTGCATTGTATTAACTAAGAAGGATCGTGTTAACTAAATACAGATTGTTGAATATGTAGCAAGAATTAATATCTTTTACTTATCTAATGACCGTCCTTTTATCTACGATGGATGACCGTATATGCACATAATGTACTGATGTTAAAGGATCATAACTGCTTTAATGTATGTGAAAGACTATCAATCTCATAATGAAATATGACATTGTCATTAGGGTAATTTCTTTACTTTGAAGACTATATGCATTGATTATGACATGAAAACGCACACGCTGGTGTAAAATGTACCTTGCATTTTTGCCATTACTATTTGTCATTATCATTTCAAAAGTTATACAATTCCATTTGCTCAAGTGTTGGTCCTGCTCTCGTCACAAAAGTTTAGAGTATAAAAATCTAAAGTACTGGTTACATTTGTACACTGACATTGATCCTTTGCCACGTCAATCTTTTTGACCAAAAATTAGATTCTGACCTTCTCTGTTGTCCTTGACTCACTGAACATCTTGATTCAACCACATATCACTTACTGGGCCTTATAGCTTTGCAAAATGATATACATCAGAGTCAAATATATCACTAACCCATTTTTCGAGGCTGTTTTCAGTACTGTGCGATCGCAAAACATGCAAAATAGGACATGTTTTTCTTTAATTCTCGCAATTCTTTTTCTTTTAGCCGAAAAAGGTACATTGAAAAGACATATTTTAAGGTCTGGACATAATTAGGATCTCCCAAAATGCCAGTCCTCGAAGATCAGTAGGAGGGAGGAGTGAATAGGGTCCCGGTACCTGGCTCACAGCCAACACTGCAGACTTGAAGCTCAGCTCTTTAATGTCGTGTTGTGAGGGTGACGGTGAGGCCCCTCTACACCCACCGGCGTCGCAAGACCTGAAGAAATTGTTTTCATCGTAGTTTTGACGGATTCATGAAGATGCGTGTACTCGTTTGGAAGTCATGGGCGAGGGAACTCGGCTGCGCTTTCTGGAAATGGCGGGATAATCTGGTCATTTTGCTCCTACACTGAGCGGCAGTCTTGGGAGAAGACCACGACAGTTTTGGAAGAAGACCACGACAGTGTTGGGAGAAGACCATGACAATGTTGGGAGAAGACCACGACAATCTTGGGAGAAGACCACGACAGTCTTGGGGGAAGACCACGACAGTTTTGGAAGAAGATCACGACAGTTTTGGAAGAAGACCACGACAGTCTTGGTGGAAGACCACGACAGTCTTGGGAGAAGACCACGACAGTCTTGGGAAAGACCAATCCACGACAGTAAGGAGAGATGTGTATATGTGAAAAAGAAGGTAATAAAAATGATGCTAATATATGGAACAGCATCTTATCTTGGGTTCATCCAAACCTGATATCTGGCCAAGGAATATGCATGTATATTTGTAGTTGTAAGTCTCAAGACTTTAGATAACACTTGTACTGGACAGTGGTTCCATAACCTGGGAGAGAGTAGGGTTTATGTAGACGAAAATACTGCCATAAATACTTTATTCATAATTTACACGTACGCTATAATGTCCTGCATGACATCGGGGGACAGGATTAGTGATGATGTATTGCCACAAAACAGAGTTGTGTGATCTTCACGGTCGGTACAATAGTTCTGCCGTCGTGTTCAAGGTTTCCATCCATCAACTGTCGTCCTCAGCTTCTACTTATCGTCATCATCCTCGTCGCCCTCGAGGTCGGCCTGCTCACCGTTAGCTAGGACGCCGTCAGTAGAGGGGACGGCGTTGGACTCGAGGACACGGTAGCCCTTGTCGTCAGCGATGTATTTGACTACGAACTCGTTGCCCTCAGGGCTCTGCCACCTGTTGAGCAACGGAAAAAGAGAGAAAAAAATATCAGAAGCTAAAGATAAGGACTATATTTTTCTTTTCTTGAACGGGCAGAAGTCATACCGTGTTACGAAATCCATCTGGGCACAAAGGAGAGAGAAACAGAGGGGAAGTTGACTCACTTGTACTCGCCGGTAACGGCTTGTCCGGGGTCGCCGTCTTGGTCGTGCTCAGCGTTCTCACCATCGAAGTCGAATATTTCGTTAGGTTTGGCGGCGGCAAGTGCGACCAGACCCAGGGCGATGATCAGCTGTGGGAGGGAAGCAGTGCACTCCAGTTACTATTGCATGAGGTGGAACAACGAAAACCTCAGCTAACTACAGCTGTAGGTGGGAGGAAGACCACTCCAGTTGTTATGGAAGTGGAAGGAAGAACACTTGATACTGCTGTAGGTGGGAGGAAGAATACTCCTGTTATTACTGTTGGAGGTGGAAGGAAGAACAGTTATACTGCTTCTAGTGGGGGAAAAGCACTCTAGTATATACTGCTGCAGATGTGGGTTTGGTCACCTGTTATTTCAGAAGGAAACAGGAGATGGGAGTGATTACTGCAGGAAGGAGGTAGGCCGCTGGCATTGATGCCTTAGGCTGAGGTTATGATAGTGAATATGTACAAAACGAAGATCAGAAGTGGATTACAGTTCTGCTGCTTATGAAGAACGCCATCCTTGGAACTCTAAAGTTAATCACCACAGAGGAAAGTGTGAGACACTGAGCTCTGGCCACGTCTGGTACTCACCAGGACCTTCATGATGGAAGTTTGGGAGTGTGTGAGGTGTGGGGGAGCTCGGTGGAGGTCTGCAGGCGCAGTGTCTTCCCACAGCCTGGCGAGGCATTTATACCTCCTGCTGTAGGCTCACCTTCACCTGCACTCTTCCTGGGAGGTCACATCAGTCGGGATAAGGTCAGATATCTATCTTTTTTTTTCTGCTTGTGTCCGTCACGCTGACAAAAAACTTGGGAAGCAGCGCCGTAATGTAGATCCAAGACATAAACACTGAGAGGCCACACCCTTGGTCAGCCACTTGACCTCCTTCCTATTCCTGTCCAGTCACCCCTGTCCTCTTCATGTCCCAGTCATATATGTATATATATATATATATATATATATATATATATATATATATATATATATATATATATATATATATATATATATATATATATATATATATATATATATATATATATATATATATATATATATATATATATATATATATATATATATATATATATATATATATATATATATATGTATGTATACCATACGTGTAGTAGCTTGGTACGCAGGCCTGGCTTGATACAGTGACATGAGAGAGTACAGTCAGTACTTCGCTCACTGTGACCCTCAGATTCTGTGATGAGACTAGTGCAAGTTTTCTATCAACTGAATCATACATGACCTTATTGGTCATGCTAGTTCCGAGTATCACAACTGAATCTCAGACTACACATGACTCTCCTTTATGACTTCACAATGTGAGCCCAGCGGAACCATATACTCTTCACCTGTGTCGGCTAAACACGTCATTTATAACCATATTTTCATGTACCCCCACCATGTTCTCCCATCATATGTATGTGCAGTAACTACATATGTGTTTCATGTAACATAGTAGTCAAGACCCTGAACAGATACACCATCGTCATATATTCTTGCTCCTTCAGCAACCTTCACCTACACCTTGGTCCTCCACACCCATCTCTCTTACACCCTTTTGATTCGTAACTTTAACCATCAATACTCGCGTCACTTACATGTGTATTACTGTGTTTACATCATCAGTCACATCAGCCAGCCTCCCATGTATGTTTGGTGCGTTTGTTTCCATAACTGGTGAGGATCATTGCGTCTGAGACTAGTTCTGGAGGGAAAGTAATGGCAAGTCTTAGTGTAACTGGTCCTCGGGAATGTACATGGTAGGCTTGCCACAACCTACGCCCTCCACCCAATTCCTGCTGAGAAGTTCAGTTGTCCCGCAGCTGACTGAGGGGCAAACTTTATGGACTGCAGTTGTGGCGGTGTGTGTGTGTGTGTGTGTGTGTGTGTGTGTGTGTGTGTGTGTGTGTGTGGGTACTGCGCTGTGGGTAAGTTTTCATGATCACTCTGCCTCGTCACTGTGTACAGTGTGACGACATCGTCCTTCTGTTTGTCAAATGGGAACAAATAATGTATGAGCTGCTTTCTCGCTGGCGAAAGAAGAGGATTAGAAATTGGAAGTTACCCAAATTGTGTTAGGTCATATATCATGCTGGTGTAAATGTAAAAACTGTGTCTTTTATACTAAGATCTTATTCATCAATATCTTTATTCATCTTCGGGTTGCGCTTGGTAGTCAAATCTTCTTCGCTATTTCAAGTTCAGACAAGGAATAAGGAACGGGTGTGGCAGTCGGACGTAAGTACACGAGTTGACCATTAGTGTGTGGTAAATAGCGGGAAGCTCGCACTCCCAGTCAGTAGCCAGGTGTCAGGGAAGAGAGAGCATCCTAGTTACTGCTGCTGCAGCTTGGCACTCGAAAGTCGGGCAAGTGTTATATCGTTACCTCGACAATGTTGACTGAGCGTGCCGGATTCCACGCTGGGCGTGTTCGTTCTCTTGACTGAGCCTTTTTGTTTTTTCTTCCTTGGCCTTGGCTGAGTGTGTTTATGTGGAGGTAACCTTACACAGCCCCGTGTGTTCCCAAGGGGTTAGTAACTACCACAAGATAGGTTTCTCCTCTTGGTGGACACTGAGGTGGTAGTCCAGTATTCATCATAGATGTTTAAATCGAGGACATTGTCGTAGAATCTTGCCTTCGCATCAGATCAACGTATCTGTGTTCCACTTATCACTCAGCTTTTGAGAGACGATGGCGGGTGTATAGGGCACGCCATTACATGTTAATAAATCAGGGGGACGTGCTTGAGGAACACAACGACAACCCATCTTAAGGAATGGTCCGCCAACACAAGTGGGAAACACAAGGCCTACTTTTATTGCTCGGATCAAACACAAACTGGCATTGACGATCCTTGAATGGGCGCAGATAGCGAGTGGTGTCGCCATCATGCAACACGTCCTTCCTGATGCATCGTGGTGGGGGAAGGTTATCGTTATATAGATACAACGATGTTTTGCATGATGATCGTCCATGACGAGTTGGCTAATTAGATGAAGGTCATTCATCACCACCTGGGAGAACACACACACACACACACACACACACACACACACACACACACATACACACTCACGATAGAATCAGCCACTGATCGAACAAATATTGAATATAGATTTCTTCTCAAACTTCAGTGGAGTTGGGGTCCCAGTCTGTGTGCCAAGTATCGAGAATGTAATCATGGTTATACCGTCGCTCTAGTTATGAGGAATCTGTGGGAGATCATACGTCATTTGTTTGTATATGTGGAGTGTGTGGACTTGCTTCTGGTGTTTATACGGGGTAGTCTGTTTTGAGGCCTTGTCTCACGCACGGTTTGAGATTCGATTCCATGTGAGTCCTGACATCAAGACGTATAAATGCCATTGAAGTATTCTAGGTGTAATTTGGCAATGACGCAGTTCTAACAATACTGTTCTTTTTTCTAATTTTCAACTGTTAATGAGAAAAGGTTTTATGGTACGGGACTTACAAACTGTTTACCGTGTGTTCCAGGGCGAGGTCCTGGTGAAATACTTTAGGATCTGTGATATGCAATTCCTTGTTTGTCCTGCTAATACATGAGGCAGTGTGTTGTTACTCGCTTCTGGTTCTACCAAATGGTCGAAGATATCACAGTATATCTGTCATATGGTTGTTAAGTGGCTGCATCTTGCTCGGGAGCTAAGATAGAGCTCGCTGATCGAGAAAAACTTAAAAAATTTGATATCTGGTTTAAATGTTGAGGTAAATGATTATTTCTTGAATATATTTAGGTCATTTTTGACAATACATAACATCAAGTGTTGTTAACTGGTCTCGGGTGATGGTGAGGTACTCATGTAAATAACAATCAAACTATATCAGATTTTTTTTGTGTATGTATTTTGTCCATTGTGTTTTTCCAACCTTAACTCTCCTTCCTTTTCTGGTCCAGCTGGTCACTATCTGCTGTGGGAGTTCCTATGTGTAACGCCACTCAGTATGATCAACAACACTTGATTGTGATCACTTAATACACACTAATATTCCTTTATTTCCCTGTTGTCGGAGTTGCTATGTGTAACGCTACTCAGTATGATCAACAGCACTTGATTGTGATCACTTAATACTCACTAATATTCCTTTATTTCCCTCCCACCAAAAAATTATGGCCTTAGATTTAATTCATCTATAAGTACAATTTGTTTTCTTGTTCTGCAGATCTGAGAATTCCTCCTGATGTGTTGTGTTTGCTGTAGGGAACTCAGGGGTACAGAGACCACGAGTGTCACTGAAGGTCTCCGGGTTACTGTCACCTGAAGACCTTCATGGCTGCCCCATTCAGACAGACGAGATGAGATCAAAGAGCATCCGGGAAACACCTTCCTGCAGCAGGGATGTGGCAGCAGTGGTGGCCACTATGGCTTTTCATGGTCAATATCACACCTCCACTGATTACCAAGATACATCCATTAGGCCAACCCCTGCGGTGTGATGGTAGGGTATTCACTGTGGCACAGGTGACAAGGTCTTTGGGTGATCTCTACCACGGTAGGTGGAAGGGCTCTTAAATGCTTCAGCCGAACCACAAGACCACGTTGATTGCTCGAAACGGAAGTTATCGTGGGTCTGGTAGTAAAAGATATAGATGTCAGCGGAGCGATAAGATCAAAAGTCACAACGTATGGCTAATACCACGTCGTTAGGATGGCACACATGATACAATGGGTGGGAACCCTGCCGAAGAGACAACCCACTGACTAATGCCACTACCGTGGAAGATAGGACGTGTTGACACTGGATGGAAACCTAAAAAGGGAGGTGGCCCAGGTCGAGTCACTCTCTCCATACCACAGAGAATGCTGCAATGAGCTTGTAAGGGGGACGATGCAGTTTATGGTTTATCTCTTGTAATTTAGCACATGGAGCTGTACCTACGTAAACTTCCACGACACATTCAAGCTCCAGAACGAAATATACGTTTAGTGACATTAATCTCATTGTCACAACACATCCAGTTTAGATTCTGACGGAGACTTAGCATGGTGTCGAAATCAGTCACAGGTCGGTGCACCTAGATACTGTAATCATCGCATTAAGCAATTGACACGAGTTAAGTGTGATCTTATCTGACTTCTTATTTCCCAAAGGAGGCGTTAACGAGCTTGGCGGCCACACTCATGGCTTAGCTGACCCGACTACCTCATAAATACCCGAGCACCACCAAAAGGAATCTGTCAAGCAGTTGCCTCAGACCACAGTTGTGTTGTTGGTGTCTGGGTATGACTGGCGGTAAGTGACTGCTGGCGCCCCTGGGTCTCCAACGTCAGTAGGAGCTCATCATGTGACTCCTAAATTTTCACCTGTTGCCTTTGTGTCCCTTTTAGGCATTACTCCCGTGGGATGTCGCCACCACCCCTCTCGAGACACAGCTTGAAACACAGGACTTACGAGAACGTGCTTCTACACCATGACGAACAAACTTCGACTGTTCACTAGCTCAGGACCGCGGCATGCCATCCTTCTCTCCAAGAGACCTGGTGATCGCGCACCTCTCCCTCCAGGGATGCCTCTCTCATCTTACACCTACACAAGCACCGATGGACTCCTGTCAAGCCTACCTTTAGAATGACTGACTAAACCTGACCTCATTTCTTAGCATAGACCTAGACCATGCGTACCAGCTCACCACGTCTGTACTTAACATTAAACCCCTGTATTGCTTTTGTCACTAGTGATACCGTAATCTTTCCTCAGTCTTCACAATATCAAAAGAACTTACACACATAACTGAACACTACTTAACTGGTGACCCCGGGGAGTTGAGTGACAGAGACACCCTCACACTGTGCTAATTGTCAACCTTCTTCGACCCGACCACCGATGCCATTACCCCACTCATCTGCATCTCACACCTGCTTCTGTACCCTCATGTATCTTTGACTGGTCCAGGCAGTATTTCGCAACCATCCTGCTAATCCAGCAGCTCCCTGCACTCTGCTGCCTAAGCCTCTTACCGCGTGGACGCTCCTTAACCTCAGAGGCCATCTCGATACCCACACCTATCCACTAGCACTGGATGCTCACCCAACTACAGCATCTACTAGTACTCCGGGAATTTATCAGACACGTACACACACAAAAAAAAGGAAAAATACTCAGAAGGGGACCACAGTAGTGATATTTTTCAATGTCATGACACATCTGGCGTAACATCTGACACCCACCTGATGTGTTGGGGAAATCAGTCATAGGCCGCTGAACCTGGCCACTGTGAATACGACAATAAGCAACCGACAGAAACGAACAGTGATCTTACCTGACTTTTTGATCCCTAAAAAGAAAGTCAGTGAGCTTAGTGGCCACGCCCTCCATGTAGGTGATCTGACGTACTCATGAAGACCTAGATATCAGCAGTCATTGAGTCATACGGTCGTATCGCCTCTGGCCACAGGTGGTGCCTGAGTACACCTGGGGTGTGTGATGCTACTAGACTCGAGGAGCCCCTTGGGCTTCTGTACCATCGCTAGCAGCGCACCGTGAAACTCTTGACTTTTCACCTTCCTGGCAGGGTTCTCTGCTACCTCATCTACCAGGGCTCCCATCGGCAGGGCTCATGTGGGACATCGCTCCCGCCTGTATTAAGAAGCAGCTTGAATTACGGGACCCTATAGCCACGCCCTCTAAAGCACAAACGGAAACAGCCCTTTAAACTCAGGGCTGTGGCACGCCATCTCATCCTCCTGCAGAAGGTGAACGAAACCCAGCTATCACGCCTCTCTCCTGTGGGATGCCTGCCTCGTCTCCTACCCAGAATGCCACTAGCATCTCACTCTGCCTCACTTGCACAGTGAAGCATTGTGTTGCTGTTATTCGGATCACCCTAATGTTTTCTAAGTCTCCATTAACCACGAATGACACGGGACTCTTAACTGAACAATGCCAATCATAACTGTAGCTGATAAATGGAGAATTTCATAAGGCTAAGTAGCATTATATGAGGATCTCTTTGGACCACAAGATGTAATCCTCACAACACCATAATGGTACATTTTTGAGACATTTCTTACTAGGGAATCTCACGTCTCGGGTAACTAAGCCATGATTAGGGCTAAACGTTCCAACTCTCCGAATAACAACTGGAAACACACGTTCGAGACGCTGGCATGTGAAGCATCACACACAGAGTGTGGTATGCTATGTTACACACATACCACCACGAGATTTCGAGAGATTACCAGCGGACATTCTAAGATGCTGACAAATTAACTACTCCTTCAGTGGCAGAGAGGACGTGGGTGCAGGTTTGACCATCGTGTCAGCAACATTGTCAGCTTAACACACAGGGATCAAGTTACCCTTAATAGCCTTGCTTGTGTTTACATGTTTTCGTAAAGCCTTGTGGATTAATCTGGCACTCTCCTCAGGACAATGTTATGGGTGACAGCTCTAGACATGTTACATGGGTACAAGACAAGATCAAGTGTGGAATTTCTCATTGTCGAACTTGCCTTATCACACAGGTACTCAGGGAAAGACTTTGGGCCTTATTGGTTTCTTCAAATTTCATACAGTCAGGTTGGCTTCCCTGAGAATCTAACATACAACTCTACATCATCAGAGGAGAGTGTATCAACTCGGGAGGGAGGGAGGGAGTTTGTTCTTAAAACTATCAGTAAATATACGTATTACACTCACTAGATCCTGGCTCCTTGGTGACAAAATAGGTATACTCTGCGTCCTCATTTAGGGCATTTAGCTCAAAGTCATCCAAGTCAAGGACACTTCCTACTCACGGGTTATCTGTAGCACTGTGCGACTCTCCTGGCGCATCGTGTGTGTCACTTCAAAAGTGATTTGATAATGCAAGGTAACTAACCCTGCCTTACACAGGACAGTTCGGTTAGCACAATTATCCCGTCTAGCTCTCTTAACAGTCTTTTTCTACAGCACGCTGCTGTGATCTGCTGCAGTAATCCTGTTCGTCTATGATTATAGCATTTACTCCACTTCCCGTAATGTCATTCACAGCGTGGAACTGCTTGACACTCATATTAAAACCGATGATATAAGCTCTTCCTTCAAGTAGATGTATCCCTGCATCTTTTGGTCAGAGAAACACGTGCAGTGCCATTCCTGACATCAAACACTCAAGAGTCCATCATTTGTATTCGACATGATTTTGGGATGGGAAATGCACGTACACCCTTGTTATTATCATGCAGACCCATGTTGACCAGAGGTAGTGAGGTGTGAGTGTCAGTGTCCTCACACAAACTGCTTCTCCCCATCTTGTAATCCTGATCTGCCTCAGTCCCAGCGTAGCCAGTTCTGCTGAAGACTATTCAGACACGTCCATAAAGCCACAATTACCAGACCGATAAACCACAGACTTTTCTTTCAGTTTCCTTGTCACTCCTTTTCTTTCAGGACCTATCGTGCAATGATCCTCCACTCTCACAGTAGAGTACGTGTCTTTTACGGCTAAAAATTCTACCTCCTCTGTTGATTTTACTAAGGAGGAGATCATCATCATCAATGATAATGCAATGTTTTCTCCAAGTGTTCTACAACGAACGGTCCGTCACAATTGTATGTCCCAACTGCAGGTCTCCTGCAGTGAATAGCAGGAATGTGTTTACTATTGTCATAAACCCAAAATTCAGAGTGAGAGAGAGAGAAACTACCTCCATTGTCCTTTAACACGATGCAAAGGAGTCGCGAATGGCGTCTGTGGCCAACAGAGACATGAAGACTACAAAGTATTCAGCCATCATCGTATTGCCTGGGGAACCCGTACTGAGGAGAAGAGAGACGTTCTTTTCTAACAACATACCGACCATATGAAGTCCTTGAACCGTCCTTCCAGCTCGTGCGGAGTTTGATCTGCAGAAGCTCTGGTGACCGAACCACGGCTGACAGACAAGTCACGATGCACAACATCAGAATCATGGGGACGCTGGGCATCCTCAGAAAATAGAAGAAAAAAAGGAATTCTACCTTTGAATTGAGCTTCAGGATTTTGCTGTTTCGGGTAAGCGTGATAACAACTTTTTCAGTCGATGAAAGATTGTGGTTGCCAACAGTGGACGGACTTAGATTTGAGCTCGCCCAGCCGAAAATTGTGCATTAGGCGAAGAGTACCATATTATGCAGTTAAGCATATGAGTCTTCGAGTAACGAATAGGGTTAAGAAAACTGCCTTGCGGCACTCCATTCTCATGGGCAAATGATAAGAACGGTCAAATATAATCTTTGTGACCAGTGGGATACGCTTTCCTCATGATTCCGTTTCACTGTTTCATGTCATACGCTGTTAGTAAAAAGAAGAATACTCCAGTCCAAAAATATATAGTTGCTGATTTACACTAAGAGACTATTCCAGATTTATCAAATTGTCCATTGCTTTTCCTGAAGCCACAATGTTAACCATTTGATAGATTATTTTTCCCTTTCCTTGATGGAAACAAATGCAAGTTGTCCATACAATGGATTGAACACCTTGAAATTTGGATATCATACGCGAAGCGTCATGAGTCAGGCAACATTCGAGACGTTCAAATCTCACTGTAGAGGATTGACAGCTTACTTAGGTTGTCTTGATTATGAGGCTGATTAATCTCGTATGTTATCCCGGTAGATCCAGGACTTTTTAACCTTCACAGCATTTCAAGGTAGAGATCAAATCATTCATTTAATGTGTTTACGTTTTTAGAACATGAATTTCCATCTTCAGCATCAAATATAATTATATGTTGTTCGGTCTCTTATTTATGGCATGGAAAACGGTGGCCGTAGATAGTGGACCAAGCACACAATGTTAGAGGTTTTGACGACTGTGTTGGCTGTTGTTAATGAGATGGGTAGGTAGATGGGTTTGTTTCTGTTTTCTATAATGTTTTCTTATTTGCAGATCAAACGTGACTGATTTGTGTCCTTTGTGATAGTTGAAGCACAGCCAAGCTGGGAGTCCCTTCTGGTTATTCTTACAGTCCTCGTCTGAGCCACCGCACGCTTACATGCAATGTGGTGTTCGTCCGAGGGACCCTTGTTCATAATCGTTCATGTTCTATTGCGCTCACGCAGTGCACTCCGGCAGTCGAGTGTTCACCCCAAGCTTTATGGAATTTGTAGTCTTGGGTACAGAGACTTCTGGGCTGTAGACATTGAGGAAGATGTTGTCACTTTAAGGATTCTTGTATCAGTATTATTCCCGGATACATTAAGGATATCTTGTCTCAAGAGAGGCGCCACTCTGCTGCCTGAGTGTTGAATCTAGACGGAAATGGATTAGTGCAAATGTCGCATGTGCAGATGAGACAGGTTGGTGAGGTGGTTACTTCCTAAAGACTCGTTATAAATAACCCATGCGACGACGTTTAGTATACCTTGGGGGTGACATAAGTAGACCAGAGACTCGTCATGACATAAGTAGACCAGAGACTCGTCATAAGTAACCCATGTGATGGCGTTTAGTATACCTTGAGGGCGTCATAAGTAGACCAGAGACTCGTCATAAGTAACCCATGGGATGACGTTTAGTATACCTTGAGGGTGACATAAGTAGACCAGAGACTCGTCATAAGTAACCCATGGTATGACGTTTAGTATACCTTGAGGGTGACATAAGTAGACCAGAGACTCGTCATAAGTAACCCATGTGATGGCGTTTAGTATACCTTGAGGGTGACATAAGTAGACCAGAGACTCGTCATAAGTAACCCATGTGATGGCGTTTACTATGCCTTGAGGGTGACTTAAGTAGACCAGAGACTCGTCATAAGTAACCCATGTGATGGCGTTTACTATGCCTTGAGGGTGACTTAAGTAGACCAGAGACTCGTCATAAGTAACCCATGTGATGGCGTTTACTATGCCTTGAGGGTGACATAAGTAGACCAGAGACTCGTCATAAGTAACCCAAGTGATGACATTTCGTACATCTTGGGGGCGACAAAAGTATACCAGAGCCACGTCACAAGTAACCCATGTGATGGCGTTTAGTATACCCTAAGGTGACGTAAGTAGACCAGAGACTGAGATATCTCCTATCCGATCAACTGTACGAATTCGCTTTCCTGATGCCTCTACCCATAAGACCTGCTTCGCTTCTGATAATGTCAAGAGCAAAAGCTTCCAGGAATTGCTCTCTCTCTCTCTGGAGCAATGGACGGAACAGTGCATCTAGTTCATGATCATCATCATGCAAACAAGTAGCCTGGTTCAGATTAAAAGACTTAACGTGAAACGACCTTAGTGTAGAGCTGAACGTCTCATCTGTACAGAGTAAACTTTGGTGTACTGTATCTACTTAGTATCAGGGGAACTGGCCACAGCCTTTTGAACTAGGTCACTTTGGGACGAGATTTAATGCAAGCACAGTTGTTAATGTTGTTGTACTGCTTCACTGATGGATGACTATGGCTGTATGAATAACTGACACTATTTTTCTTGTTAAGGTCACTCAAGTGGATGAGTAATTTCTAAGAATAGTATATATATGTACTAAGATCATACACCTGTGCTTCTTTAAATCAGTTTCTACATTAGTACACGCGTGAAGTAAAGGGATCCCAAATGGCATCTTAGTTACGTCTCTTCGTTGTATATCAACTGACTATTATATTTGTTTCTTATATCTCCGCTGATGTGATTGTTACATGACAGTGCACTTGGGAACTTATCGTATTTCATTTCCCCGTGGACTCATAGGAATAGATCTGGAATACAAATGTAAATACCGTGTAAGTACAAAAAGTTAGCCCCTACGTTTGTCTCTGTCCCCTGGTCGTTCCTTCCTAGCTGGGGGGTTCGTACCCCTATCAACCACCTAGCAACTGTTGCTGTTATCTTATGGACGTACACTCTACCCTGACCACAATGTCTCTTAACTTTCCTGACTCAGGCATAACCTTTGTCTCCTTATCCCTAAAGTGCATGGCTTTGGCTACAACGAGTCCTCCCTTCCCCTCACACATCCTTAATCTACTGCAAGGGCATTCAACAGCTTCACTGCTTTCACTAATAGCTTCTGTAACGACCTACTGTGGAGGTCACAAAAAGAGACGTGAAACATGTTTATTGAGTAGAAGTTCGTCTGTGAGAACACGGGAGCACATCAGGGCAGGAGGAGTGAGATGCGTAAAGGCCTCTAGGAAATTACAGTCGATCTCACCGTTAGAGAATGCAGATCAAAGACTTCCGTCTATGACAAAGGTCAGGGTGCGACTTACGAAGGTCAGTAGTAAGGTATGCTGCATCTTCACTGGTGAGGTGATTAACGCTCGTTAAGCGGGGAGGCTGCTTGTTTCAACAGCTAGCCGAACTCTTCCAGTTACCCAGAACTACTGACAAACACTGACAAGTAATGAAGTGTTCCAGGTGTTGTGGCTCTGCATGTATCAAGTGTGCTGAGGTCAATCATTTGCCTCGTTGCAAAACATCATGCAATGCATCTGTATTCTATGACTGAGAGTCGTTTTTTCCCCTCGTACCCTCGACTTTGCGTCAACACATGATACTGATAGTGATGATAACATGATACTGATAGTGATGATAACGTGATACCGATAGTGATGATAATATATGATAGTGATGATAATCTACAAAGAACTGAATATTTCGTCGATTTTGTGCCAACAATAAAGTGGTTTGATGGCCTGAAAAAACAAAGAAACAAATAAACTGTCTCTCATAGCAGTATTTCTTCACCTTTGAAAGATTTTGTATGAAGGACTTCAGAAATTCATATAATTAATATCGTAAATCCTGTTAACCAACTTCTACACTTCACTACCTCATTATTCATGATCCAGATTCACACATTTCAGTTTTCTCTGTCACAAACAAGGTACCTCGCGTCACTTCAGAACGATATCTCAGATGATATTCCCTGGGAAACCCGATATCTTACCTGATACTGAAGGCTTTTCCTGCTGAACACGAAGCAGGAGGAGTTTTCATGCACCAGAGAGAGAGAGAGAGAGAGAGAGAGAGAGAGAGAGAGAGAGAGAGAGAGAGAGAGAGAGAGAGAGAGAGAGAGAGAGAGAGAGAGAGAGAGAGAGGCAACGAATGCAGCATCTCATCCTTCATAACTTTCTGACCCCGATGGTGAGTTGCCTCTGACTCGGTGTTTACCCACACCTGATAGAAATCATATTACCGTCTTGTGAGGCGCCACCAATAATTATTTACTACGCGCTGTTCTTACGGCCAGCAAGTGAGTTATCAGATAAACTGTACTAGTTTTTTTTCTTTATATCTTCTTGCTGACACTAAAACCCACTTTCACGCAGTGAAATTTCCTTATATCGACTCAAACGTAGGAATAGTCACTCCTCCTCTTGATTTCTGGGGAGAGAAATCAGTCTGCTAAGCTATAACACCATAATGATGGAAATAGTAGCTTACAATTGTGTGATTCGAGACTCAGTAGCTTCATGTGTACCACGCAGGAAAACCTCTCAGTCACGAAGGTCCTCCACAAGCCAGGCGTCCGTCCTCTCGTCCTACGTCGTGGGTTATGTTGTCCAGTCATCTCAAGGGCATGGTTATGGTTAATGGTCTGATATCAGCCGGTGGAGAATATACTCATCATTATCATCCTAAGCAAAAAAGTCATCGTCTTGTATCATCATATGATTCATTGATTCATCGTACGTTGTCATATACATGACATTAACTCTCATTTGATCTATCCTGAATCTATTTAAGTCGTCAGAAAACTTCTATCTCTGGGTTAGTATAGATATATTCAAGTCTATAGACACAGATGATTGCTGACAAGACTATAGTGATCAGGTGCACGTAAACACGCCATCATTAAACTTACTTTTCAAGGAATGATTAAGGAGGTTAAACTATTAACTTTTGCTGCTGTTCCTCTGTGGGTTAATGTCTTGTTGCCCTGTTGTTATCGTCCAGACCACTCAGTGTTGCTCTGCATTATCTTGGTGCATAATGATGTCAACTGTAACTCAGCGATACTGGAGCACTTCTCACTGTTTTCTCATTAATGATAATGATAATAATAATAATAACAATGAATATACTTTTCACATCAGGATCCATAATACCTCAAGAAACGTCATTAATAATATATTCTTAAGATCAAATATAAATGAAATATTTTGTAAGATTAAAGATAATGACTAAAAAAACAGTTGTGGAACAAAGGAGATTTGCGTGTGATTCACTTATTGCTATTGACTACTGGATCCCTTCTGTGATGAGGATCAAATTCCATCCACGACTCTTGTCCTTGAAGTTTGTGTAATGTCGTTGCCTTCATTATGGTGTCCGTCATGGGCCATGATGACACAGGTGGTGATGTGAACGGGGCTGAGCTAGACCAGGCGGAAGCCGTGGTCGTCAGCGATGTAATTGTATTCAAACTCGATGCCTTCTGGGCTCACCCACCTGCAGGCAACACCGTCACACCCCACCATTAACTATAAGACATGCACAGGGTTTTGCTATATCCATAATACACTGCGAAAGATATATGTAGAATGAATAGATTGAATGAGGTTACATCCACCTTCCAGAGAGAGAGAGAGAGAGAGAGAGAGAGAGAGAGAGAGAGAGAGAGAGAGAGAGAGAGAGAGAGAGAGAGAGGGCGTTGCTGGAACGAAGACTCACTTATACGTGCCACTGACAGAGACTCCAGGGGAGCCGTCTTGCTCGTGCTCGGCGTTGTCGCCGTCGAAGTCAAAGACATCGTCGGGTTTGGCGGCGGCCAGCACGACCAGGGCAAGGGTGATGATCAGCTGCAGATGGGAGAAAGAACACTTCGGTCATCACCTCTACAGGAAGGGGCGTCCTTCATAGACGTGGGTGGGAAGTGAGACACTAAATGTTTACTACCAGTACGAATCCTATGAAAATGATAATACTGTCGGTCATGAACTATGCTGTCACCCATCCTGCCGGTCATGAACTATGCTGTCACCAATCCTGCCAGTCATGAACTATGCTGTCCCCCATCCTGCCGGTCATGAATATGCTGTCACCTATCCTGCCGGTCATGAACTATGCTGTCACCCATCCTGCCGGTCATGAACTATGCTGTCACCCATCCTGCTGGTCATGAACTATGCTGTCACCCATCCTGCCGGTCATGAACTATGCTGTCACCCATCCTGCCGGTCATGAACTATGCTGTCACCCATCCTGCCGGTCATGAACTATGCTGTCCTTAGATTGCATGAGATCTTAAGGTGATGATGACGGATTAAAGAATGACTCGCAAGGCTCCAGCCACGACGGACCTTCAGGTTGTCATGGCCACTTACCAGGGCCTTCATGGTGTCACGACGGCCACTTACCAGGACCTTCATGGTGTCACGACGGCCACTTGCCAGGACTTTCATAGAGTTGCGACAGCCACTTACCAGGACCTTCCTGGTGTCACGACTGCCACTTACCAGGACCTTCATGGTGTCGCGACGGCCACTTACCAGGACCTTCATGGTGCCACGACGGCCACTTGCCAGGACTTTCATAGAGTTACGACAGCCACTTACCAGGACCTTCATGGTGCCACGAAGGGCACTTACCAGGACTTTCATGGTGTCACGACTGCCACTTACCAGGACCTTTATAGTGTCACGAGTGCCACTTACCAGGACTTTTATGGTGCTACGACTGCCACTTACCAAGACCTTCATGGTGGAAGTTCAGAAGTGTGAGGTGTGGGGGAACTCGGTGGTGGTCTGGAGACGCAGTGTCTTGCCCCACAGTCTGGCGAGACCTTTATACCTCCTGCTGTAGGCTGACCTTCACCTGCCCTCTGTCAGGCAGATCACATCAGATGGAGAATAAGATCAATTTCTTTTTTTCGTTTGGCTATTTGTAGTCCTTCCTCCAGTACATTATCTGATAGATGACATTGCCAATCAGGTTCAGGTCATTAACAGAGAGGGGTCACTCCAACGACCTGGCTCTCTTCCCACCCAAGCCATGTCCTCCATCACCTCCCTCACACCCCCTCCCCCGACTTCAGACTGTCTCCTTTGTTTGTTTATGGTAAACCCGTCTGTGACGTCACTCGCCCCTGGCGCCACCACCCTGATGTGGAAAATTAGGCTACATCTGTGAATATCTAAAGCACAGTAGATGAATATCATTAACTAATTCAACATATTAAGTTTTTCTTCTCTATGGATTACATTTTACCCTTCTAAAAGAAAAAAAACTAAGTATCATGATCTATGAAAAGACAATAAAACTGCAGATGATATGGCAGACAATATCAACATCAAGCAGAGGATAGGTAGTTCAGTACTGCCTGAGCTAGTGAAAGCCACTAGTTGGCTGTAACTACGAGAGTCGTGGCCCAAGAAGCAGTTGCTGCATTATACGTCGCTGGGTTACAGGTTACTGCAGATTGTCCGACGTGTGACCTACAGTGTCTGGGTTTTCAATCACCAGCGTCGATTGTTCTTCACTCACATCTTCGTCAGCTAGACCCACTAGACTTGTAGCCCTCAACTAACTCACCCACCTATAGGAGCATACTCCCCCCTCATCAATGCTTTCCACAGCCTTCTTACTTACACTCACACCTGCTTCCTTCGCAGTCAGATCACCCAGCCTTCCAGTGATGTCAGGTGAGGAGGAAGTCACCATAACTGGTCCACATGGGTCTAAGTGAATTTGGCTTTCAATGGAAAAGTAGCTGTAGGTTTTAATGTCACTTGTCCAACGGAGAGTACGCGTTAAGGGAACGACTACCCTCATGATCTCGATTTAGGTGCTTAAGATCTTAAGTGATCTGCCACTGAGTAAGCCACAGACGTTGACAGATTGGACTTATGTTGTGTAGGGAGGGTGTGATGAGCTCTAAACGAGTTCAACGACCAGATCACGGTCACTGAGTAGCTCATGAACTACTTTTTGCCAGTAGGGATCTACTGGTGCGCTATCGCTCAGGGTCCGGCCGAAGCAGAGGGTCAAGATGCGCAGTTCGTCGAAGGAAGTATCTTGTCGTGGACGGCATCAGTTTCCACATTCGTCTTGCCCTCTTGGCTACGAACGTTAGTGTCGTCTTTGGTTGATCATGTGTTCTCAGGGCTGGGGACGCATCCCGTTTCTGGGAATCTTCCGCGCCGCCCTAGGAAAAGACGATGAACCCAAGCAGGGAAGGAAGTGATCAACAAGCAAAGGGAATCTTCTCGTATAGGGTGGGAGCCCTGCTTTGTCCGGCAATTGGGTCAGTTATGTGGGAACAAAAGTTTTCTCTTGGCTCTGTGTCAACTGGTAGACCGAAAGTGATGTGATTGAAATGCGGGTCATCGTGAGAAAGTTGATTGTGTTGCAGAGATCTATATCGAAGCCACTTGTTCCTTATTGCCATGCTGGGCAAACCGCACCTGTACCTTGAAGTAGGCTGAAGGAGGGACGGGGATGTCTTAGAATGTTTGCACATTTACTGATTGTCTTCGCCTCGCTCATTCTCGACGTCTCGTAGCCAAAGTGAAGTAACCAACTGTGATCTTGAACTGACAATTTTCCTTTAAGACATATCACAAAACAAGATAACATTTGTGTACCAGTGTCTAGATGTCAGTCTCTGAGACCGCGTGTCGATGCTGAGTCAGTAGATATCGGCTTGCCCAGTGAAGACATTTTGCAAGCTTGATGTCAATTATTGATAATAATATAACAATTAAGAGGAAGCAACAACACCGTACAGTGTCCCAAGAAATGGCTCGCACCCTCAATCTGGGCAACAATGTCCACCATTTGTCAAACGCTTGACTCAGAGATAAGCTGGCATTACAGAGTAATGAATCTCTCGTGTTAGTCAGCAACTTCCAGTTGGAATACACCTTCTCCGGCCACTAATACGTTGTGCAATAGGAAAATACTCGTTAAACGACAGTTATCTTTCACAATGTGAGAGGTGAAATATCATTGAACAATCATTAATACTAAGAAAGGAAGGGAATCGCGAAAATGAAATGTCTTCTGTTATTTGACGAGTAGTAAGTTAGCAAGTTGACTTAACTATAGGCTGCCTCCGTCACATATGGATCCCACTGCCTTGGGAAATGTTTAAGATGTGTCTGGAGGGAGTTATATCAGTTTTCAGCCTCATAATCCATCTGGCTGATTCTCTCCTTTGTTCTGTAGGAACGATCTCTCACACGTCTGACCCGTGATCCACCTCATCAACTCTAGTGGCACATTCTTGATACCAGAAACTGAAATGATCTCCAAGCTGACCCACAGACAACATCCAAAGCAAGCTAAGGTTTTACTCGTCCTTCAAAAAGCAAACCGACTCCTCTGTGACCTATTCTCAAAAAGATATAAAGACTTCGCCAGTCTGTCTTGCGACTGACGCATCAAGTTAGCTGAAGTATCCACATCCAGGTAGAATCAAGCACCTGTCAGAGTGAATTATAATGTGAAGTTTCAGTAGACCTAGGATCCCCTCATGGAGGTTGAGAGCCGACCCTCACACTCGCGTATTAACCATTGTTTCTTTTATGTGGAATCCACAAGACGTTGTCAATCCTCTGCTGCCTGTGTGCAGAATATCTAAGCTAAATTCCGGCGTTTGTTACGGAGAATTTAAGTTGCCCAGCCTCCTCTCCTTCGTTTATCTAGGAATTCAATTTCTTAAAAGTATGTTAAGTACAGTAGACTGTGGCTTGATTCGTATATAAATGCTCTGAATACTTACGACAATCCGAGTGTAGCATTTACAGGTCAACGATGCTGGACTGATGATAGGATCATGATGTTCAGTTTCTTGTGCATCTAATCTACCCAATACGGTTGATACCCAGGCACTTTCACACCTAGTTTACTGTGTAAGGGTTCGTCACTGCTGGTCATCAGTAACGTCACTCTGGTGACTCGATCTAAAGTTATATGACCTGCAACGTGCAGTTGGTTCTCAGCCAAACATCAGGTTTTTGCTCCTATTAAGAGGGTCATGGCCAGAGGCACGTTCAAGAAACACCTGGAGAGTATGTTCCTACTACACTCATGGTCACTGATGCACATGTTCCACACATCTCTTCAATGCTGGCACTCCTGCTGTATGCCCCACCTGCCAATAGTGGCATTGTATCGTGGCGAACGTCTCCCCACGATCTCCTTCCATTAATTCTTTGAACAGTGTATCATTAACAGCCACCTTTTTCCTACCACAAGACACGTATATAACTTCTATAATACTTGTGGACTCTAACACGTGCACCGATTATTTCCAGCTGACATATTTGGAGTTAAACATCTCTTTAAGCAGATTCTATTGCTTTTCGATTTCCCTACCATCGTTTAGTCACTGTACCCCTTTAACAGGCCTGCTTTCAGAGCCTCATTCTGTTCATAGCCATGATAATTCACTTATCAGTAAAGTTTGTCTCGTATGTTACTAACATTTGTGGCGTACTCTTCTTGGGATTTTCTGTCTCATATTCACCATTCATCCCTCTCATATATCATAAAGCAGTATGAGTCCGCCAAACATGTCGTATATGTATATATTTCACACACACACACACACACACACACACACACACACACACACCCATATAACAAAAAGAAACGGCAGTGTAAGCCTATTATTAAGCAGAAATTTCTACTATTGTCATTATATCAACAATGGTGCTCGACATAACTAAATCCTGCGTAACTAAAACGATAATTGGTAAATATAGTGAATCAGATGAGACGATTCAGAATGCTCGACATAACTAAAACCTGCGTAACTAAAACGATAATTGATAGATATAGTGAATCAGATAAAACGATTCAGAATGCTCGACATGACTAAAACCTGCGTAACTAAAACGATAACTGATAGATATAGTGAATCAGATAAAACGATTCAGAATGCTCGACATGACTAAAACCTGCGTAACTAAAACGATAATTGATAGATATAGTGAATCAGATAAAACGATTCAGAAACACTGGTACCCGTTTTCTAACAACGGGTCTTGACGGGTATCTTGTTGCAAAATAAGAACAAATCAAGGAGTATGAAATTCTGTAACCAAAAATTGCTTTACATAACAAGCGGGGAAAATTGAAACCTATTTCTTACTCTGAAATTGACTCAGTGGCATCAGACATAAGGGCCATATACATAGTGAGAGTATGTATGGTCGTAGGCTTATCCATATCACCTAAAGAAGGTGTTTAAGATTTTCTCGGTTATGGTTGTGGCCTTAATGACCCTGGAAGTCGATAGGCCGAAATCCAAACTAACCAAACAGCTACCATTACGTAGAGCGTCGAAATCTGTAGAATGAATAGTCTATTCTCTTTATAACAATCCCTGTAGAATCCAAAACAAAGTTCCGAAAACCAGCAATTTTTCCTCATTTTGTCATAATTTTACCTGACCCAAGTGTTATGATTTGTTGTCTGTTAACTAATTAGCAGTGTATAGACACTAAATCTTAAAATATATATATATATATATATCTTTTCTTTTTTCTTTCAAACTACTCGCCATCTCCCGCATTAGCGAGGTAGCGCTAAGAACAGAGGACTGGGCCTTTGAGGGAATACCCTCACCTGGCCCAATTCTCTGTTCCCTCTTTTGGAAAATTAAAAAAAAAAAAAAACGAGAGGGGAGGATTTCCAGCCCCCCGCTCCCTCCCCTTTTAGTCGCCTTCTACGACACGCAGGGAATACGTGGGAAGTATTCTTTCTCCCCTATCCCCAGAGATAATATATATATATATATATATATATATATATATATATATATATATATATATATATATATATATTGGAAAGGATCACAATTTTGCGCGTGATCAAGTATATTCCTATGAGTCCACGGGGAAAATGAAACACGATAAGTTACCAAGTGCACTTTCATGTAATAATCACATCATCAGGGGAGACACAAGAGAGAAATATAAGTCAGCTGATATACAAACGAAGAGACGTAGCTAGGAAGCCATTTGGTAAACATTCGATCGTCCAAGACCAATGAGTCCACGGGGAAAATGGAACACGATGAGCTCCAAGTGCACTTTCATGTAATGATCACATCATCACGGGACATACAAGAAAAAAATATAACAGTCAGTTGATATACAACGAAGAGACGTAGCTAGGAAGGCATTTGGTAAACAAGTGATTGTTCAAGACAGACAACGAGCGTATCATAGACTTATTATGTGGACAAGAAGGTGAATTGTTTACAAATTCTATCAGCAATATAGTTATCCAACTTGTAAGGATATAATCCTTTGTGTATTTGATAATAGAAGATTCAATGATATTTCTCGTGGTACTAGAGGTAGAGTTGATAACTGAGATGGTATTACTCCAGTCAATACAATATCATTCAATCATCTATTATTAAAAACACAAAGAATTATATCCTTAATCTTAGTGAAGGCCTATACATATTGGATAACTTTATTGTTGATAAAATTTTTAAGCAATTCACCTTCTTGTCCACATCATAAGTTTATGATACGTTCGTTGTCTTTCTTGGACAATCACTTGTTTACCAAATGGCGTCCTAGCTAAGTCTCTTCGTTGTATATCAACTGATTGTTATATTTCTTTCTTGTATCTCCGCTGATGGTGTGATTATTACGCGAAAGTGCACTTGGGAACTTATCGTGTTTCATTTTCCCCATTGGCTCATGGGAATATACTTGATCACGCGCATAATTGTGATCCTTTCCAATATATATGTATATATATATATATACATATATATATATATATATATATATATATATATATATATATATATATATATATATATATATATATATATATATATATATATATATATATATACATATATTTATTCTTTTATATCATCTACCATACTTTGTCGCTATCTCCCGCGTTAGCGAGGTAGGGCAAGGAAACAGATGAAAGAATAGCCCAACCCACCCACATATACATGTATATCCATACACGTCCACACACGCACATATGCATACATATACAATTCAACGTATACATATATATACATACACATACATATACATATAAACACATAAACATAATTCATACTTGCTGCCCTTATTTAATCCCGTCGCCACTCCGCCACTCATTAAATGACAACCCCCTTCCCCCCGGCATGCGCGCGAGGTAGCGCTAGGAAAATACAACAGAGGCCACATTCGTTCACACTCAGTCTCGAGCTGTCATGTGTAATGCACCGAAACCACAACTCCCTTTCCACATCCAGGCCCCACAAAACATTCCATGGTTTACCCCAGATACTTCACATGCCCTGGTTCAATCCATTGACAGCACGTCGACCCCGGTATACCACATCGTTCCAATTCACTCTATTCCTTGCACGCCTTTCACTCTCCTGCATGTTCAGGCCCCGATCGCTCAAAATCTTTTTCACTCCATCCTTCCACCTCCAATTTGGTCTCCCACCTCTCCTCGTTCCCTCCACCTCTGACACATATATCCTCTTGGTCAATCTTTCCTCACTCATTCTCTCCATGTGACCAAACCATTTCAAAACACCCTCTTCTGCTCTCTCAACTACACTCTTTTTATTACCACACATCTCTCTTACCCTTTCATTACTTACTCTATCAAACCACCTCACACCAAATATTGTCCTCAAACATCTTATTTCCAACACATCCACCCTCCTCTGCACAACTCTATCTATAGCCCACGCCTCGCAACCATACAACATTGTTGGAACCACTATTCCTTCAAACATACCCATTTTTGCTTTCCGAGATAATGTTCTCGCCTTCCACACATTTTTTTTCAACGCTCCCAGAACTTTTGCCCCCTCCCCCACCCTGTGACTCACTTCCGCTTCCATGGTTCCATCCGCTGCCAAATCCACTCGCAGATATCTAAAACACTTCACTTCCTCCAGTTTTTCTCCATTCAAACTTACCTCCAGTTGACTTGTCCCTCAACCCTACTGTACCTAATAACCTTGCTCTTATTCACATTTACTCTCAGCTTTCTTCTTTCACACACTTTATCAAACTCAGTCACCAGCTTCTGCAGTTTCTCACCCGAGTTAGCCACCAGCGCTGTATCATAAGTGAACAACAACTGACTCATTTCCCAAACTCTCTCATCCACAACAGACTGCATACTTACCCCTCTCTGCGAAACTTGCATTCACCTCCCTAACAACCCTATCCATAAACAAATTAAACAACCATGGAGACATCACGTACCCCTGCCGCAAACCAACATTCACTGAGAACCAATCACTTTCCTCTCTTCTTACTCGTAAACATGGCTTACATCCTCGATAAAATCTTTTCACTTCTAGCAACTCGCCTCCCACACCATATATTCTTAATGCCTTCTACAGAGCATATCCATCAACTCTATCATATGCCTTCTCCAGATCCATAAATGCTGCATACAAATCTATTTGCTTTTCTAAATATTTCTCACATACATTCCTCAAAGCAAACACCTGATTCACACATCCTCTACCACTTCTGAAACCACAATGCTCTTTCCCAATCTGATGCTCTGTACATGTTTTCACCCTCTCAATCAATACGCTCCCATTTAATTTCCCATGAATACTCAACAAACGTATACCTCTGTAATTTGAGCACTCACCTTTATCCCATTTGCCTTTGTACAATGGCACTATGCATGCATTCTGCCATTTCTCAGGCACCTCAACATGAGTCATACATACATTAATTATCCTTACCAACCAATCAACAACACAGTCACCCCCTTTTCTAATGAATTCCACTGCAATACCATCCAAACCCGCTGCCTTGCCGGCTTTCATCTTCCGCAAAGCTTTTACTACCTCTTCTCTGTTTACCAAATCATCCTCCCTAACCCTCTCACTTCGCACACCACCTCGACCAAAACACCGTATATCTCTACTCTATCATCTAACACATTCAATAAACCTTAAGAATACTCATTCCATCTCCTTCTCACATCACCACTACTTGTTATTACCTCCCCATTAGCCCCCTTCACCGATGTTCCCATTTGTTCTCTTGTCTTACGCACTTTATTTACCTCCTCCAAAACATCTTTTTATTCTTCCTAAAATTTAATGATACTCTCTCACCTCAGTTCTCATTTGCCCTATTTTTCACCTCTTGCATCTTTCTCTTGACCTCCTGCCTCTTTTTTTTATATACATCTCCCACTCATTTGCACTATTTGCCTGCAAAAATCGTCCAAATGCCTCTCTCTTCTCTTTCACTAATAATCTTCTTCATCCCTGCACTGACTACCCTTTCTAACCTGCCCAGATCCCACACTTCTCATACCACAAGCATCTCTTGCGCAAGCCATCACTGCTTCGCTAAATACATCCCATTCCTCCGCCACTCCCCTTACGTCCTCTGCTCTCACTTTTTTCCATTCTGCACTCAGCCTCTCCTGGTACTTCCTCACACAATTCTCCTTCCCAAGCTCACTTACTCTCACCACTCTCTTCATCCCAACATTCTCACTTCTTTTTCGAAAACCTCCACAAATCTTCACCTTCGCCTTCACAAGACAACGATCAGACATCCCTCCAGTTGCACCTCTCAGCATATTAACATCCAGAAGTCTCTCTTTCACGCGCCTATCAATTAACACGTAATCCAATAACGCTCTATGGCCATCTCTCCTACCCACATACGCATATATATATATATATATATATATATATATATATATATATATATATATATATATATATATATATATATATATACTAATACAGTGCATATGAACGCGCACCTTCCTAGAACATACAAACCTTCAACAGCCAGGATCGAACCCGGGACCCCTTTGCCACAGGCGGGAATGCTACCGCTAGGCTATGGGCCCTGGTTGATAGGAAATAACTATTCGAATACTATGTATTCGAATACCTTTCGTCTCACATTGGTGAGCAACGGGGTCTACACCGGTTATTTCCCAACAGGCGCACAAAGCCAGCAGATAGCATTTTACCGAACCTAACTGTACAACTGTACAACTGTACAACACGGAGGTTTGTATGTTCTATGAAGGTGTGCGTTCATATGAACTTTATTCGTATTCATATACTTCCGCGTTTTACAGTTAGGTTCGGTAAAATGCTACCTGCTGTCTATGTGCACCTGTTGGGAAATAACCGGTGTAGACCCCGTTACTCACCAATGTGAGACGAAAAGTATTCGAGTACATAGAATTGAATAGTTATTTCCTATTAGCCAGGCCCACAGCCTAGCGGTAGCATTCCCGCCTGTGGCACAGGAGTCCCGGGTTCGATCCTAGTTGTTGGAGGTTTGTATGATATATATATTTTTTTTTTTTTTTTTTTTTTTTTTATACTTTGTCGCTGTCTCCCGCGTATGCGAGGTAGCGCAAGGAAACAGACGAAAGAAATGGCCCAACCCCCCCCCCCATACACATGTACATACACACGTCCACACACGCAAATATACATACCTACACAGCTTTCCATGGTTTACCCCAGACGCTTCACATGCCTTGATTCACTCCACTGACAGCACGTCAACCCCTGTATACCACATCACTCCAATTCACTCTATTCCTTGCCCTCCTTTCACCCTCCTGCATGTTCAGGCCCCGATCACACAAAATCTTTTTCACTCCATCTTTCCACCTCCAATTTGGTCTCCCTCTTCTCCTCGTTCCCTCCACCTCCGACACATATATCCTCTTGGTCAATCTTTCCTCACTCATTCTCTCCATGTGCCCAAACCATTTCAAAACACCCTCTTCTGCTCTCTCAACCACGCTCTTTTTATTTCCACACATCTCTCTTACCCTTACGTTACTTACTCGATCAAACCACCTCACACCACACATTGTCCTCAAACATCTCATTTCCAGCACATCCATCCTCCTGCGCACAACTCTATCCATAGCCCATGCCTCGCAACCATACAACATTGTTGGAACCACTATTCCTTCAAACATACCCATTTTTGCTTTCCGAGATAATGTTCTCGACTTCCACACATTTTTCAAGGCTCCCAAAATTTTCGCCCCCTCCCCCACCCTATGATCCACTTCCGCTTCCATGGTTCCATCCGCTGACAGATCCACTCCCAGATATCTAAAACACTTCACTTCCTCCAGTTTTTCTCCATTCAAACTCACCTCCCAATTGACTTGACCCTCAACCCTACTGTACCTAATAACCTTGCTCTTATTCACATTTACTCTTAACTTTCTTCTTCCACACACTTTACCAAACTCAGTCACCAGCTTCTGCAGTTTCTCACATGAATCAGCCACCAGCGCTGTATCATCAGCGAACAACAACTGACTCACTTCCCAAGCTCTCTCATCCCCAACAGACTTCATACTTGCCCCTCTTTCCAGGACTCTTGCATTTACCTCCCTAACAACCCCATCCATAAACAAATTAAACAACCATGGAGACATCACACACCCCTGCCGCAAACCTACATTCACTGAGAACCAATCACTTTCCTCTCTTCCTACACGTACACATGCCTTACATCCTCGATAAAAACTTTTCACTGCTTCTAACAACTTGCCTCCCACACCATATATTCTTAATACCTTCCACAGAGCATCTCTATCAACTCTATCATATGCCTTCTCCAGATCCATAAATGCTACATACAAATCCATTTGCTTTTCTAAGTATTTCTCACATACATTCTTCAAAGCAAACACCTGATCCACACATCCTCTACCACTTCTGAAACCGCACTGCTCTTCCCCAATCTGATGCTCTGTACATGTTTTCACCCTCTCAATCAATACGCTCCCATTTAATTTCCCATGAATACTCAACAAACGTATACCTCTGTAATTTGAGCACTCACCTTTATCCCATTTGCCTTTGTACAATGGCACTATGCATGCATTCTGCCAATTCTCAGGCACCTCAACATGAGTCATACATGCATTAATTATCCTTACCAACCAATCAACAACACAGTCACCCCCTTTTCTAATGAATTCCACTGCAATACCATCCAAACCCGCTGCCTTGCCGGCTTTCATCTTCCGCAAAGCTTTTACTACCTCTTCTCTGTTTACCAAATCATCCTCCCTAACCCTCTCACTTCGCACACCACCTCGACCAAAACACCGTATATCTGGTACTCTATCATCTAACACATTCAATAAACCTTAAGAATACTCATTCCATCTCCTTCTCACATCACCACTACTTGTTATTACCTCCCCATTAGCCCCCTTCACCGATGTTCCCATTTGTTCTCTTGTCTTACGCACTTTATTCACCTCCTCCAAAACATCTTTTTATTCTTCCTAAAATTTAATGATACTCTCTCACCCCAATTCTCATTTGCCCTATTTTTCACCTCTTGCATCTTTCTCTTGACCTCCTGCCTCTTTTTTTTTTATATACATCTCCCAGTCATTTGCACTATTTGCCTGCAAAAATCGTCCAAATGCCTCTCTCTTCTCTTTCGCTAATAATCTTCTTCATCCCTGCACTCACTACCCTTTCTAACCTGCCCAGATCCCACACTTCTCATACCACAAGCATCTCTTGCGCAAGCCATCACTGCTTCGCTAAATACATCCCATTCCTCCCCCACTCCCCTTACGTCCTCTGCTCTCACTTTTTTCCATTCTGCACTCAGCCTCTCCTGGTACTTCCTCACACAATTCTCCTTCCCAAGCTCACTTACTCTCACCACTCTCTTCATCCCAACATTCTCACTTCTTTTCCGAAAACCTCCACAAATCTTCACCTTCGCCTTCACAAGACAACGATCAGACATCCCTCCAGTTGCACCTCTCAGCATATTAACATCCACAAGTCTCTCTTTCACGCGCCTATCAATTAACACGTAATCCAATAACGCTCTATGGCCATCTCTCCTACCCACATACGCATATATATATATATATATATATATATATATATATATATATATATATATATATATATATATATATATATATACTAATACAGTGCATATGAACGCGCACCTTCCTAGAACATACAAACCTTCAACAGCCAGGATCGAACCCGGGACCCCTTTGCCACAGGCGGGAATGCTACCGCTAGGCTATGGGCCTGGTTGATAGGAAATAACTATTCGAATACTATGTATTCGAATACCTTTCGTCTCACATTGGTGAGCAACGGGGTCTACACCGGTTATTTCCCAACAGGCGCACAAAGCCAGCAGATAGCATTTTACCGAACCTAACTGTACAACTGTACAACTGTACAACACGGAGGTTTGTATGTTCTATGAAGGTGTGCGTTCATATGAACTTTATTCGTATTCATATACTTCCGCGTTTTACAGTTAGGTTCGGTAAAATGCTACCTGCTGTCTATGTGCACCTGTTGGGAAATAACCGGTGTAGACCCCGTTACTCACCAATGTGAGACGAAAAGTATTCGAGTACATAGAATTGAATAGTTATTTCCTATTAGCCAGGCCCACAGCCTAGCGGTAGCATTCCCGCCTGTGGCACAGGAGTCCCGGGTTCGATCCTAGTTGTTGGAGGTTTGTATGATATATATATTTTTTTTTTTTTTTTTTTTTTTTTTTATACTTTGTCGCTGTCTCCCGCGTATGCGAGGTAGCGCAAGGAAACAGACGAAAGAAATGGCCCAACCCCCCCCCCATACACATGTACATACACACGTCCACACACGCAAATATACATACCTACACAGCTTTCCATGGTTTACCCCAGACGCTTCACATGCCTTGATTCACTCCACTGACAGCACGTCAACCCCTGTATACCACATCACTCCAATTCACTCTATTCCTTGCCCTCCTTTCACCCTCCTGCATGTTCAGGCCCCGATCACACAAAATCTTTTTCACTCCATCTTTCCACCTCCAATTTGGTCTCCCTCTTCTCCTCGTTCCCTCCACCTCCGACACATATATCCTCTTGGTCAATCTTTCCTCACTCATTCTCTCCATGTGCCCAAACCATTTCAAAACACCCTCTTCTGCTCTCTCAACCACGCTCTTTTTATTTCCACACATCTCTCTTACCCTTACGTTACTTACTCGATCAAACCACCTCACACCACACATTGTCCTCAAACATCTCATTTCCAGCACATCCATCCTCCTGCGCACAACTCTATCCATAGCCCATGCCTCGCAACCATACAACATTGTTGGAACCACTATTCCTTCAAACATACCCATTTTTGCTTTCCGAGATAATGTTCTCGACTTCCACACATTTTTCAAGGCTCCCAAATTTTCGCCCCCTCCCCCACCCTATGATCCACTTCCGCTTCCATGGTTCCATCCGCTGACAGATCCACTCCCAGATATCTAAAACACTTCACTTCCTCCAGTTTTTCTCCATTCAAACTCACCTCCCAATTGACTTGACCCTCAACCCTACTGTACCTAATAACCTTGCTCTTATTCACATTTACTCTTAACTTTCTTCTTCCACACACTTTACCAAACTCAGTCACCAGCTTCTGCAGTTTCTCACATGAATCAGCCACCAGCGCTGTATCATCAGCGAACAACAACTGACTCACTTCCCAAGCTCTCTCATCCCCAACAGACTTCATACTTGCCCCTCTTTCCAGGACTCTTGCATTTACCTCCCTAACAACCCCATCCATAAACAAATTAAACAACCATGGAGACATCACACACCCCTGCCGCAAACCTACATTCACTGAGAACCAATCACTTTCCTCTCTTCCTACACGTACACATGCCTTACATCCTCGATAAAAACTTTTCACTGCTTCTAACAACTTGCCTCCCACACCATATATTCTTAATACCTTCCACAGAGCATCTCTATCAACTCTATCATATGCCTTCTCCAGATCCATAAATGCTACATACAAATCCATTTGCTTTTCTAAGTATTTCTCACATACATTCTTCAAAGCAAACACCTGATCCACACATCCTCTACCACTTCTGAAACCGCACTGCTCTTCCCCAATCTGATGCTCTGTACATGCCTTCACCCTCTCAATCAATACCCTCCCATATATATATATATATATATGTATATATATTCATGTATTTTTGTCCCTAGGGATAGGGGAAAAGGACCCTTCCCCAGGTTTTCCCTGCGTGTCGTAGGAGGCGAATAAAAGGGGAGGGAGCGGGGCTGGAAATGCTTCCCTCTCGTTTTTTTAGTTTTCCATAAGGGGAGCAGAGAAGGGGGCCAAGTGAGGATATTCCCTCAAAGGCATAGTCCTCTGTTCTTAGCGCTACGTCGCTAATGCGGGAAATGGTGAGTAGTATGAAAAAAAAATATTTACTTATTCATTCATCTAATCTATTTATCATGCTTAGTCGCTGTCTCCCGCGTTAGCGAGGTAGCCCAAGGAAACAGACGAAAGAATGGCCCAACCCATCCTAATACATATAAATAAACGCCCACACACACACACACATATACATACCTATATATTTCAACGTATACATACATATACATACACAGACATATACATATATACACATGTACATCTTCATACTTGCTGCCTTCATCCAATCTCGTCGCCACTCCGCCACACATTGAATGTCACCCCCCTCCCCCCACGCGCGCGCGAGATAACGCTAGGAAAAGACAACAAAGACCACATTTGCTCACACTCAGGTTCCACCTGTCATGTGTAATGCACCGAAAGCACAGCTCCCTTTCCACATCCAAGCCCACAAAACTTTCCATGGTTTGCTCCAGACACTTCACATGCACTGGTTCAATCCATTGACAGAACGTCGACCCCGGTATACCACATCGTTCCAATTCACTCTATTCTTTGCACGCGGAAGTGAATCACAAGGTGGGGGAGGGGGCGAAGTTTCTAGGAGCGTTGAAGAATGTGTGGAAGGCTAGAACGTTATCTCGGAGAGCGAAAATGGGTATGCTTGAAGAAATAGTGGTTCCAACAATGTTATATGGTTTCGAGGAAAGGGCTATAGAAGGGGTTATATATATATATATATATATATATATATATATATATATATATATATATATATATATATATATATATATATATATATATATATATATATATATATATATATATATATATATATATATATATATATATATATATACTAACAAAGTGCATAGAACGAGCACCTTCTATATATATATATATATATATATATATATATATATATATATATATATATATATATATATATATACGAACAAAGTGCATAGAACGAGCACCTTCGATATATATATATATATATATATATATATATATATATATATATATATTTCCTTTCTTCTTTCATACTATTCGCCATTTCCCGCCTCAGCGAGGTAGCGTTAAGAGCAGAGGACTGGGCCTCTGAGGGAATATCCTCACCCGGCCCCCTTTTCTGTTCCTTCCTATGGGAAAAGTATTGTTACGATACCTTCCTTTATAAGTGTCTGACCATCTGTCCAATCCTATCAAGTGAAATTATAACATATGGCAATGAGGACTTCCTTCTACATCATGGTTTTTGGCAGGAGAATTTCACCTGCAGCATAGGAACGTCTGAATATACGGTAAAACTTATTACGTACCATGTAAGCCACACTCAGTAAACTGATTAAGATTAAACACTTTTGTTTATGTGGTATAAGTGTGCACGTCCCTGTGGCTTAGGGTTCGCTGACTCTAAACCTTTATAACCGACCAAGACAGGGTATTGATGACAGTTCACTGACATCCAGTGAATACTGAACCAACTCATGCAGCATATGTCATTATTCACGTAACTGGTTCAGCAGCATTTGCCTCCCTCAAACCCTCCATGATCACGTTACTGAAAGGTAAGCTGGACCTGTTGAGCAAGTAAGGCAAAATGTCTCATGGTGATCTGTCGGTAAAGGTGACGTTTGGTAAATCGTATATTTAAGGCGAAATATTTGTTAAGTCTACGCTTAAACGTATCTATGGTACTAATTTCAACTACTTTAATTGGTGTATCGTTAACAACTCCATTGATGATCGCGTATAGTCTTTGGAAGGAAGGTGGGAACAATGACATCAAATAGGTTAGCTGCCCATGGTACACGATAGACATTTCCTGGATCACATGGTAAAGTGTATGAACGCCGTACATTCTCACCCTAAAAGCAGTTGTGGCAACCCACCTGGACGGATGTACCCCATCTGAAAAGAATGCCTGTAAGGCTTCCTTACATGGCCTAAGATGCGTTTGCCTGAGCATCCGGATCCCAGTAAGAAGAGTGACTTTAATTGTTTTGTCTCTGATATTAGAAAGACCAAGACCTTTCCTCCTCTTTAGACTCTTTGATGTTTCAGGGCAGCCAAGGTGATTCTTATAGTTTCATTCTGTATTTCCATATGCCTTCTAAGCCTTCTATTAGGTATCAGAGCAAATAGAGACGCAGCATGATCAACCAGAAGCGGATGTAAGCGATGTACATTATTTGAACCATTCTGCCCTTGGCCTTAAATTGTGGTCTAGGGCCAGCTAGAGCTCTGAGTGTTCTAAGCCTCTCTCTGCATTGGTGGTTAAGTCTACTGACAACAGCTCCAAAGGCTGGTACATCTAATCCAATACTCCGATACCTTTTTACAATAACAAATTTGTGACCCAATTATTCAACTGAATCTTATCTTCTGGTGACACGCCCTCCATGATGGTCAGTGTGATAGCGGAAGAGCCATCCCTTATGGTCACATGAGCCATTGCCGCCCTCAGCTCGTTCGAGGCAAGTGCTGTGGGTGTTCTGTGTGACGACCGTTAGGAGGGTGGTAAATTGGAGCACACCTCCTCACCACCACCTCTCCCACATGGTGTTTGGTGATCCGCTATGATTGTAATGGATGGGACGTCCCTCACCACTACATGCCCCACCGCAGCCTCACGTCCTGCCATAACTCGCCTGCTCACGTCACCGTTCCAGTTCTCTGAATACGCAGGTGTTCCTGCTTCAGACGGGGTAATGATACCCTGCTGGGGGTGTCATCGTCACGGATCCAATGTGGTCGGATCTTCCCTCCACATCGTCACGATTCTTGTGTGACCTTCTCAACTCATCTTTTTTTTCTATTAGGCGTCTTCGGGGTGAGGGGGTGAGAGATTGAGGGGGGGGGGCGGTGAACGAAAGTGGTTGAACGGGGAAGGTACAATCCAGACACAGAAAGTAGATAGATAGTGTATGGACGTATGATGTGGATGTGACTGAGGTGTGTGGGTGGTTCGCTGGATAGATAGTTTTCTTGCCCTTCGGACGACTCTCGTGTTTGTGTGTGTGTGTGTGTGTGTGTGTGTGTGTGTGTGTGTGTGTGTGTGTGTGTGTGTGTGTGTGTGTGTGTGTGTGTGTGTGTGTGTGTGTGTGTGTGCGTGTGATCTGGTTTCTGCCTCGTTTTCTTCATCTCTTCCCTCACATATACCCTGGTTGGTTTTCCCTTAAAGCTTTGATCTTGTTCTGCGGTATATTCCATATAGTGGTATTTATCATCAGTGGCGAATCATAGAGTCTCATTTTTGTACACCTCTGTAGCTTTAGTGGGCGTACATTGAAGGTGAGGCGAATGGTTGCTGTGGAGTAGGTAAGTATAGGGAGGATCATGGCCTTCATCACTTCGCCTCCCAGGCAGATGCCAGAATCTGCACAAGTTAGTCACGGATGCTTTACGTTTTAGCGATTCATTTGTTGACCTGTTTTACTATTAAGTCCGGTAATGTTAATTTGGTTAAGGAATGTTACAGATCTTCTGGTTACTACACCGTCATGACTATGTCACCAGGTTTCAGTCTCTCCAGCGTCACACTAGTGAATCTGTTTATGTTTGTGTTTTTAATTTCCCGTCTCATTCGAAGCTCCATCGTCTGGTTGCCTCGATCTCCGCTACTTGGTTGTGTTCGCGTAGTGTGTTCTTAAGACACTACTATGTCAGTGGCGTCGCCTGCATAAAGGATAGCCAAACTTGTGATCCCTACTAGAGGGAAAATGTAAATTATGAATAGTACTAATGACAAGCAGCTGCCTTTGGTGGGGAATCCTGCTTGGGAAAGGAAATTTTGGTAACGTTGTAGAGGTGGCGCTGTAGAGTTGTAGCGACAGTGGCAGGACGTTGGTTAAGGAAGTAGAGTAGTAGCCTGTCGGTAATCACTGGCACTTCTAAATGTAATAGATTGTACTGAAAACCTCTCGTCCACTTTTGATCGTTGGCTTTGCTCACGTCTCTCTGTATGACATGTGCAGTTTATTATGCCATTGCATTTTTATTTTTTGCTAGAGCAGTTGCGATTGCAGGGGGTGATGCTTCTAACTTTCCAGAAACTAGAGTGAGTCTGGTTGTAAAGGATGATATCTTATAGATGTTATCTTAGTCTAACGTTAATTGCTTTCTGCAATATTTTCCCTGGCGCTTGGAAGAGGGAAATGAGTAGGTGTTCCTTTGGGTGAACATCTGTCGCTCTTTCTTTACATATCTCTGTTATCATAACTTGAAACTCAGCTGAAAGGATCAAGTATTTAGCAAAGTGGTTCTGATACTGTTAGTAACTTGTGGTGGTAGATTGTACTTGGCTGCACCAATCCTACGGTACCATATGTCAAGCGTCTTATATTTCTTCCCACGTCTTCCCCTCCAGGTCTGTGTTGGAAAAGAACACCGCCTCTCATTTCTCTCTATTGGTTCCAGTTTGCTTCGAGCGTCGCCAGGCGTTGTAATCTGGGGATGAGGTCGTATACCAAAGTTCTCGTTTCCTCTTCTCTTGACAAGTGCAGTTATTTTGTAGCGTGTGGCCACGAGCGAAGCTGGTTACGGGCCTTGTGGTTGCCATGCTTCATGTGTGTACATGGCCGGGTTTAGGAGTGTTTTATAGTGGCATCGCCCGTTGGATTCCGTGATGGCGTAAACTGCAGGGGTGGGGGAAAATGGTCACCTTTTTTTCCTTGCCGTGGTGTCGTGTGAGAATTCATCGATGAGGGACTGCAAACCACCAGTACAGCAACAAAGAACAGGAATTGTTATCCGATGTAAGTCATAGCTGTGTGGGTCGGTCATGATGAACGGTACGTTGGCCTTCCTGTGGATAACTGTTCACAGGAGCGACAATACAAGGACTTAAAATCGTTCTCTTGGGAGACTAAAAATACGTCCTTGAATCACGGAGAAGAACAGTGGTGCTGACGAAGGCGCGGGCGGGAGGTGGGCCAGACTTCTTGCTCCTGGTGGTTGATTGACACATACTACACAGCCACTACTCACGGCCGCAGCCCCGGGAGAAGTTCATGGTCTCCACTACACTCACGACCACAACTTCCGTAGTACTGCCGGTGGTGAGGTGTTGTGTGGCTGGTGAGGTGTTGTGTGGCTGGTGAGGTGTTGTGTGGCTGGCGAGGTGTTGTGTGGCTGGTGAGGTGTTGTGACTGGTAAGGTGTTGTGGTTGGTGATGGGTTGAGGTTGGTGAAGTGTTGTAAGCGATGAAGGGTTGTGGTTTATTGATATGTTGTGGCTAGTGATGAGCTGTTATTGTTGGGGTATTGTGGTTGATAAGGGGTTGTGGTTGGTTAAGGGTTGTGGCTGGTGAAGTGTTGTGGTTGGTGATGGGTTGTCGTTGGTGAGGTGTCATGGTTTGTTAGGGTGGTTGTGGGTGGTAATTTTGTTGTTGTTGTTGGTAAGGTGTCGTGGTTGGTGAGGGTTTGTGACTTGTGAGTTGCTGTGGTTTGCGAGAGGTTGGGATGGTAATGGGCTGTGGGTGATGAAGGTTTGTGGATTATGAGGGATTGTGATTGGTGAGGGGTTGTGACTCGTAAGGGCTGTGGTTTATGAGATGTTGTGGGTTGTAAGGCCTGTGGTTGGTAAGGTGTTGTGGGTTGTAAGGCTTGTGGTTGGTGAGGTGTTGTGGGTTGTAAGGCTTGTGGTTGGTGAGGTGTTGTGGGTTGTAAGGCTTGTGTTTGGTGAGGTGTTGTGAGTTGTAAGACCTGTGGTTGGTAAGGTGTTATAGGTTGTAAAGCTTGTGGTTATTGAGGTGTGGGTCGTAAGGCTTGTGGTTGGTGAGGTGTTGTGGGTTGCCAGGCTTGTGGTTGGTGAGGTGTCTTGGCTGGTATGGCTGGTGCCCTGACTCCCTCTGTGGTTCACTCCCGCCTCCGCCGCCCACTAACCTCCTCAGTCGTGGACACACACGCCTGGCAGGCCCAGCTGCTGCATGGGAGGCGGTCATCTGACACAGGTGATCACGGGCTCCGTTACACTGTCTACCATCGACCTGCTGTTATGAGATAAGGTTAGGTTAGATCTCTCTCTCTCTCTCTCTCTCTCTCTCTCTCTCTCTCTCTCTCTCTCTCTCTCTCTCTCTCTCTCTCTCTCTCTCTCTCTCTCTCTAGTCAAATAGGTAGAAGGGAAGATGAGCAACAAGCACAATATATAAATACTGCGAGTGATCATGCAGAACAAAAGACTGTCAAAAAAAACTCAAATAGAAGTTAGCAGTACAAGATTTTGATGAAATATGTAAACAAAGCTGAGACTAAACAGAATCTGATATAACTATATAACTATATAACTATATTCGGCGTATTGAAGACTAACTGGATGATGTGTTAATTATCTGGAATAACTACACAGAAGTTTATATCTTTTCTGTAAGAACTGAACACTCACATATGATTGGTTGTATAAACTTTTTCTTTTTCTAATCTCATAATCCTTGACTAATTCAACTCATTCCTATCCGACACAGATAACTGGATAAGTGACAAGAATGATCTGGATCGGACCAGTTGTACATTTTCCTCTTTTTTCATTTAGTTTTTTCATTGTGCTGACTAATATTTTTCCCTTATAGTTTCATCCTCCAGCATAAGGCATATCCTTGAGAAATTAGCGTTTGCTGTGACTTCTCACTTTTCTGTATCCTTCTCATCCTCAATACATCTGTGGGTCTTTTTACATAATCATCTCTTTGCGTATCTCATTGATTTTCAATTATCTACATTTAAGAACTGTAGATTTATTCTATTTCTTATGTAAAAACTGTAGATTTGTTCTATTTCTCATGTAAGAACTGTAGATTTTTTATTTCTCATGTAAGAACTGTAGATTTATTCTATTTCTCATGTAAGAACAGTAGATTTTACTTTTACTTCTCATGTAAGAACTGTAGATTATTCTATTCTCATGTAAGAACTGTAGATTTTTCTTTTATGATATCATAGACTTCTGAGAATACAGTGACGCGTGTTGTAATCACTGTACTCAGTAGCTGCACATAGTCCACGTAATATTTGCTATTGTTTATACCATCTACTGTCATTGCTCGTTACATCCGGTTCGTTGGGCGGCCTCTAGGTTAGTGAACCTTATTGCTCACAACAAACTGGTTGAGAATGTAAACCATTTTAAGAAGAGACCAACATTAAAAACCCGATATCTTACTTCAGTCATGCCTTAGGCAGTTTATACGTTTCAACTGCATTCTTGACGTCCAAGACTGACACTGATAGCGCCTGTACACGGCCAGGCCGCCCTGAACCCTGGTGATTCGTCTAAAGTGTAACAGTATCAGGCCACACGGCTCAGGAATATGCAGGTCAGGACCTTTGATAAGAGGCGTGGTCGTGGGGCCTCCCCTCGCCTACTGTAGGCTCAGAAGGGAGCATCCTATGCCTATGACCAAGCGAAAGATAAGAAAAAGAGATAAAGGATAAAAGACAAAAGACAAAAAAAGAAATTAACTTGAGTATGTTTATTGACTGAAACTTGTTAGGGTAAATAATGAAAGGAATTATTATCATTATCTTTTTATTTACGTGGTTTGAGTCCCCGCCCCCCACCCTTTAACTTGCCCAATCTGATGACGTTTGGAGGTGAAGGTCGGTCTCCAGCAGGAGGTATAAAGGGCCTGCGAGGCAGCGTTGAAGACATTACACCTTCAGACCCTCTCACACTCCCACCATGAAGGTCCTGGTGAGTACACAATAACTATTTGATATTATGTTTTTATGTTGGCTGAGACGCCACATGAACCTGAATGCTCTCATTATATATATATATATATATATATATATATATATATATATATATATATATATATTCTTTCATTTCATATTATTAGCCTTTTCCCGCGTTAGCGAGGAAGCGTTAAGAACAGAGGACTGGGCCTTTGAGGGAATATCCTCACCTGACCCCCCTTCTCTGGTCCTTCTTTTGGAAAACTGAAAAAAAAAACGAGAGGGGAGGATTTCCAGCCCCCCGCTCCCTCCCCTTTTAGTCGCCTTCTACGACACGCAGGGAATACGTGGGAAGTGTTCTTTCTCCCCTATCCCCAGGGATAATATATATATATATATATATGTATATATATATATATATATATATATATATATATATATATATATATATATATATATATATATATATATATATATATATATATATATACACACAAATACAAACCTCCAGCAGCCAGGTTCGACCACGGGACCCTTGAGGATGCGCGTTCATATGCACTTTGTTCGTATATATATGTATATATATATATATATATATATATATATATATATATATATATATATATATATATATATATATATATATATATATACATATATCCTTGCTTAAACCAGGTACCCAGTCTATCGACCAGCCTTGAGTGAAGGATGATCAGGTGGGTACACTGCGGCTAGGATTCATACCTATGCGGATCTGAGCCTTGCGACATGCGTCATGGTCAGTAACGCTAACCGCTACACCACACAGGTCCATCAAGGACTGTTGAAGTGCCACATTAAGATTAGAACAACGCTGAGCAACAGTTTGCAGCTAGTTTACATACACATATATCAAGAAAAGCGGTGTGTAGGTATGTGGTGCTACACGAACGTACCAACCAAACTTGTTGGCCTGACCAAGCGATTCGTCTCAGCTTGTGTATTCTCAATAGGAATCGACTCCAAAGTAATTTCAAGAATCCTAAGAACATCGGAACTCTCTTCTTTATCCACCTCAAAAAATACACGACGTAGCCACTCATTTTTCTTCTTTCATCATTCTAAATGGAATTTGATCCTTGTATGTAGCAAATACAACAGCAGTTACAGTTAATCAATGATAATCATTTGGAATCATTAGAACTTCCCAAAAAGTAATCTCCGAAATATTTAGAAGATATCAGCAAAGATAATCAGAACGACTCAAAAAGAACTGCTTCAGTGTTTCTTGTTGAACTTTTCTGGTTAATTCGTCGAAATTGAGCAGGGAAAAATGAACAGGTCATCAAATCACTGTGACCCATTCTTTTCAGATTTCTAGCTGCTACCTACCACCAGTCAACCTCACCTCAGCGAGGCTGTGCTCTTCATAACACTCGTCCAGAACAGGTCGGACACAGGAAAATCTCGAGGTGTCGAAATTTACTGAAATAACTAACTCATGACACAATGCTGCTGGTTGGGGGTAATTATGTAATTTGTGAAGCATTCCCTCCCGGCTTTGTATTTGACACTTTCCCGAAGAAGGATTAGAAGAAATAGCCAAGAGAGAACGACTGGGTTGTCTGAATGATGGATATAACCATAATGAAAGAGATAGATAGTATGACTGGTACGTTTGACTCTGATTTGGTATGATGTATCTCTGAGTGAGACTGATCTCAAGAGGAAGGAGGAAGAATGGTTTAGGAATGTTCGATGTTTTGCGGTTTAAGTGAGGACAGGAGCAGAGGGGGTGGCAGTTCTGATAGAGGAGGAGTTGTGAAATGAGAAAATGAGTGAAAGAGTGTAAGGCAAAAAGTTTAAGACTGACGTGAGTCAGACTGAAAGTAGATTACTAGAAGCGGGTGGTTCTTATTGCTGACACATATGGTTGGAAGAAGAATGAAGAGGAGAGACGATTATTTTGAGAACATGGTTGCCGCTTGGGTAACTTTGATGCCTGGATCGAGTCCTCATGGTGAGGGATTTGAATGCACCATTTGGTGGTGCGGGAGTTCAGAGCATGAATGTGGGGAGTGAGGAACTGGGTTTGAGTGAAAGTGGTGAAGAGCTTGTTGAGATCTATGTTGAAAAAAGAATTAGTGATTGGGAAGACCTGTCTAAAAAAAGAAGGTTTACACATAGGTATACTAAGGGGAGTGGGGGTCGACGAGCATTATTGGATTATGTACTAATTAACAGTTGTGCGAAGGTGAATTGCTGGATGTGAATGCACTGTGATTGGCAGCAGGTGGGATGTCTGATCGTCTCTTGGTCGGAGCGAGTATGAAAGTTTGTGTCGCTTCAGAAAAAGAGGAAGTGACTTGGATGGGACGAAGACAATGGAAGTGGGTAAGTTTGGACAAGAGACTTGTGTGTAGAGATACCATGAGAGACGGAGTGGAGAGTAATGTAAAGTGAGGTTGAATGAAACAAACTTAGGAAAGTTGCGGTTAACATGCGCAAAGGGAGGGTGGTATGCGGAAGTTGGGCGAGGACGTATGAGGAAGGAGAGTGAGTGGTGGGACGCGGAAGTAAAAAGGAGAGGTGTGTGTGGACGGTACCTACAAGGAAAGAGTGCGTATGATCTGGAGGAGTACAAGAGAAAGTGAAAGGAGGACAAGGGAATAGTATAGAAAGGATATGAATAATGTAAGGAGAACAAGAGGGCAAATGGGAGCATCACTAAGGGGAGCAGATTGGGAAGGGGTAACAGATTGAGTAAAACTTTTGAGGCTCTTGAATAGGTTAGATGACATGAGATTTTGTGATGGGGTTTTTAGGAGTGGTGTGCGAAGTTAAGGAGACATGTCGAATGGCTTGGTAAAAAGAGAAGAGCTGGTAAAAACCTTACGCAATATGAGGTGTGGCAAAATGGCAAAAGTGGATGACTGCAGTCAGGTTTCTCAAGATAGAGGGTGACGATGTTTATTGGTTAGTCCGACTCTTCACTGTGTAGAAACAGGCAGAATGTTTGAATAGTACCACAGAGGTATAGGTTAGCTTGAATATGCCTTGTATGGAGAGTGATTACTGAGGCGATGGTGGCATATGCAGATAATCGGGTTGGAGAGGAACAATGTGACTTCAAGAGTGTTAAAGGATGTGTGGCCAGGTGTCTGCTACGAAAGAAGTGGTGCGCAAAATACGTCGACAAAGAGTAGGATTTATATGCGGATTTCAAGGACTTGGAGAAAGCGTATGGTAAGACTGACTGCGATGCCTTGTGAAAGATGTTACGAACGTATAATGTAGGGAAAGAAGCTGTTGGTTTCGATGGAAGAGTAAGACATGTGTGCAAGTAGGAAGGGAGGAGAGTGAATGGATCTAAGCGAAGGTGGGTCTACATCACGGTGCATGATGTCATCATGGCTGTTTAATCTGTTCATGGATAGAGTGGTGAGAAAGGTGAGTATACCGTCATTCTGGAGATGGATGGCTTGAGGGGAGGGGAGCTGAGTCAGTTGTTGTATACTAATGATACGGTCGTGGTGGCAAACTTAAGAGAGAAGCTTCAGAAGATAGTGTTCGAGTTTGCGAGAGAGTGAAAGGAGGAAATTGAAAGTTACTGTAAATGAAAATAAGGTAATGAGCGTACCGAGGGGAAGACAGGATGGTTTGAGTGTGAATTCGATTGGGGAAAACCTGGAGAAAGTGGACTGAATTAAGAACATGGCAGTGGATGGAACCATGGGAGCTGAAGTGAGCCTTAGAGTAGGAAAGAAGAATAAAGTTCTAAGTTCATAACGGTTAGAGTAAGTATAGGTTATTGTTTGTTATGGGAAAGATGTGTATGTCTGAAGTTATTAGAGTCCCGAGGGTGTTACAAGTATGCGAATCTTGTGTCCTTAATACGAAAGAATGGAAGAGGAAGGACGTGTTGGATATGAAATGTTTGAAGACAACATGTAGTGTGAGGCAGGTTGATCATGTTAGAAATAACTTCAAGAGTGAGATGTGGTGGTAAGCGCAGTCTAACTGCGAGCGCTAACCTAAGTGTGCTGAAATGGCTTGGACATATGGAGAGAATGAGCGAAGAAGAGATGACGACGAGGATCTTTGTGGCAGAAGTGGAGGAAGTAAGACGGAAAGGAAGACCAGGAAAGAGTTGGAAGACTGTAGTGAACGAGACTTTGAAGTGTCAGATTCTGGGCATATAGAATGGTTTGGAACGCGCATAGAATAGAACAAACTGGTGTGATGTGGTATTAAAGGAGGATGTCGTTGCTGTCAACGAGCTAGAGCAGAGCATGTGTAGCAGTCCGGGGAAACCAAAAAATTGGTCTGTGCGTTTACCCTGGTTTCTGTACGTCATATATGACAGCTAGAGAAAGAGGCTGAGTGGGACACTTCAAACAAATATCGACAAAACAATAGCATTAAAAGTGTACCATACTCCACTCACAACCATATCAACACTGTCCCTCATGTGCCAGCAATGCCCAACATAGACTTACCAACGCTCTCCCATATCCGTCCTACACGTTCTGCTAACGCTGTGCACCTCCCACCTGTAGTAGTAAGAACGGATGTCTCACCTGCAGTGGGAATACAAGGTTCTTAAGTCTCGTCTACAGTAGCGACAGGGATCCTCGGGTGTTAACCTATAAGGGTAAGGACCTTCACGTTAAACATTCAGGTCTGCCAGCAAGGGGTCGAGATACTCACCTTCATCATGAAACAAACCAGCTTCGTTGTCTCTCATCTCCATCAAAAACCTGTTTTCCAGAATATTTTTCTATGAGCAAGGAAGATTACACGTGTGTAATATCCGTACCAGTAACCATATGTGAATTTTTGATATTGCTGTTAGTTCTTAGAGAAAACGCCCGTCACTCGTGTTCATGATCACACACACTACAGAAATTCCTGAAATTTTTTTCTCTTGAATGTCTGGTGTCAAACAATGGACGTGCTCGACCTTACAGCTCTTTTAAGAAAAAAAAAATTACCCGTCACTGCAAACCAACACTGGTGTATCGTTCGAACTGTGCTTTTGTTCATTTGCTATAGATAATAATCGGGATGATATACCCAGTGAAGGCAATGATAATGGTTACATTTAATTCCTAAAATCAGCAGCAGCGATAAAGGGAAGAACTATTAACTGTAAAGTGTAATTTTCTAGCAAGGTTGAGACCTTAAGGTTGATCGGTTCTCCAGAGGTTCTGTACAGACTCATACTGTCTGTGTGGAGGAGTCACGGCTGAGAAGACGTATTGTTATCATCAAGGTCTATATATACAGCACGTCGAGGTCAGCTTAAGGTGAACTAGACGGGTCTTACCTTCTGTCTCCATGAAGTCTCTCGCTCATTCCGGTAACAGATGGACTATTGTGTGACCGAACTCAACCTCTCTTGTGGATACACCTCGAGTAGAAAGTCACCTCAAATAATTCAACGGTAGGTTCTTATTTTCATCCACGTTGCAGCAGTACTAACTGGTGTCTTCTTTCTCCCATCTACAGCTGATCATTGCCCTGGGCCTGGTTGCTCTGGCCGCCGCTCGACCTGAGGACATCTTTGACTTCGAGGGCGACGACGCCGAGCACGAACAGGAGGGCGTTGCTGGACACTCCGTCACTGGCGAGTACAAGTGAGTTACCATCCATCGTGCCAGCTATATCACTAGCTGCTGCAGACGTGGTTGATGCACAGACAGCGTAACTTATTGTTGCGCTCCAGATGTGTCGAAAAATTCCAAAATTATCGTTATTATCAAGTGAGAGGAACTGTAGACTTTTTTATTTCATCGATCAAAAACATTTGCATAATCTCTGTATAAAGGAAAAGCAAGTTTTCAGGATCTAGAATCCTTTCCTTAAGCCCTCGTAAAGGTCTCTGGATGGAGGCGGCTTGCGAGGTACCTTCCTGTGTGTTGAGTTGATGAGGCAAGTCTGCTGGGCCTCCCCTCGCGAAGGCAATTAATGAAGAAATTAAATGTTCATGAATGGTGACTTTGTGGTTAGTATAGATGGATACTAGTCTTTTGTAAGCGATATATATATATATATATATATATATATATATATATATATTCATAGGCTCGTAAGATGCTTCTCTTAATGTCTGATCATGTTGTCTCCCTGCAGGTGGGAGAGCCCTGAAGGCATCGAGTTCGTAGTCAAATACATCGCTGACGACAAGGGCTACCGTGTCCTCGAGTCCAATGCTGTCCCCTCCTCCAACGGCGTCCCAGCTAACGGGGACCAGGCCGACCTCGACGGTGACGATGATGATGACTTCGACGATGACGACGACGACGACGACGATGACAAATAGACATTGAGGACGACTATCCTAAAATAGATAAATAAAAATGATAATTTCAGCCACGTTGTCGACACACGATTTGAGAGCCCGATTCAACGTCTGGCGTAAATGACAAGACACACAGACAATTGTTGCCTGGTTTACCAAACCCTTCAACGTGACGCACCGTAGGAGGCTACACCACCTGACCTGAGGAATCTTACCCATGTAAATGTAATTCTGTAAATAAACGTTGATGAATGATGGCGTAGTTATCTATAATTGGACAACCCAGGAATTGTAAAAGATGTCAATATTGCATCTCTCTCTCTCTCTCTCTCTCTCTCTCTCTCTCTCTCTCTCTCTCTCTCTCTCTCTCTCTCTCTCTCTCTCTCTCTCTCTCTATTATCAAACTGAAACATCTAATGATAAGAGCACAACATTGTGAAAGCGCTAGATCTACGAAGCTCCCGACATATGTGTGTTTCCAGTCGCCAGACCAACCAAAGTCGGTAGAAAAGAAAACGGCAAAATAAGATATTTTTTTCATGAGACAAACTCGTTCCACTAAGAACATCGTTAAACTACGGAAGCATCAGTTATAGAAACGAAATTATATCAACACTGCGCGAGGTATAACTGGTATAGAGGACAAGAAGCTACTCATGATCGTCAGATTTTGGACACATCTGTTTATGCAAATAGTACAGACTTCGGCCACCAGGGTCCCAGGCGACCCATCTGTCGGCTGGACAGCGTTTTCTGTGAGAGGATACAAAGTGGTGAGGGTTTTTAGACAAGAGCTCTGCTTAAAACAGTCAGATGTTGTTCATCTTCAAAGTGGATCACACATAGAAAATCTAGATAGATATACCTGAATATACGTTTATTAAGTGATTAGTTCATGTCTCAGGTTTGGTTAATGGCGGTGTCTGAATTACATATATGTAATTACTAATAGGTGATTATATACACACGAAGATATAGGTATTAAAGAGCAAGGAATGGGTACAGCAGGATGAGAAAAGGGGAAATATGGATGAAGGAACTCCAAAACTTTTCCATCAGTTCATTTGGAGTAAGAATTATTAATTGAATGCAGCTTATATGACTAGAAGAATCACTTGTAGAGGATAATACAAGAGGAGCTGAATGACAAGTTCAAAAGTGTTTTTACACAGTGGAAGACATTCTGGCCTAAACGCGAGTAACTTAGAGTAGGAAAAGAGGTCTTGAGATAAGTAGAAAAGACATTACTAGAATGTTAAAGAGTCATGACCCATAAAAGGCTCTTGGTGTTGATGAAATTTCACCGTAGGTGTTGATGCTGTGTGTAGATAATTGTGACAGATCTTCTGAAATACTGTTCAGTACGTCGCTGGAAGAATGCAATGTACTAAAGGAGTGGAAAAGATAGAAGACCAGGAGGAGGTGACGAAATACAGGTCGGTCTCCCTGACGAGTGTGATCCGTAAGGTAATGAATGATACTGGTATTCATAAAGTAGATGGACGACATGATGCAGAGGAGTAATTATAAATTACCTTCGTGAGCGATAACAAGGTGTCGTGAAAAGGAGGTCATGTGTAACAAGTCTCTCAGAGATTTACGAGAGACTGAGCTTAATTGTAGACAAAAGAGAAGGCTGAGTAGATTGTTTGTATATGAGCTGTCAGACAGCATTAGACATTGTACTGCATGGAAGGATGATTGAAAAACTGGACAGGGATAAAAGGAGACGCATTCGATGGATAGTAAATTAATTCAACGGTAATAAACAGAGGACGCATGTCAGAGCGATGGGTTGAGAAAAGCATTTTCATTGCATAAGAGTTGTGGAAAAATGATGGAAAAAAAACTCATCGAGGAAGAAGTAAATGAGGACAGCATACTGAAATGTAAAAAGTTATAGGATAGTAAAGATGGTTCATGAGATGGAACCTCCACAAGTGTAGAACTCTCTCCCCGTACAGTAAAATATGTAGTTACACATACAAACACACACACACACACACATACACACACACACACACACACACACACACACACACACACACACGGAACAGTGGTAGGATTCCCCGTTACTCCCACACATACATAGGGCAACACACACAAACACAGGGTCCTCTGGAAGGATGTTGTCCAGTTCATTAACCCACACAAGGGCCAATGGGAAGGTGTCATCCTTCCCTCTCCTCACACACACACACACACACACACACACACACACATGTGAGGCCTCCGTGGCATAGTGGCTTGCCTTCCAGGAACCACGAGTCAGCACTGGCCAGCCTAGAGTCAGACCAGCAAGTGTTCGAAACCTGGCGCGTGACTGTCTGCCTACACTCAGGGTATTTGTTCATCCTTCCCTCGAGGCAGGTCCATGAATGAGTAACTGGCTTATATACATACATGCATAGGAGAGGGCACGATACAAGGCTAAGATACGGGACAACACGAGTGTCAAACTCTCTCCCTGTAACAGACGTACACAGGGGCCAATGGGTGGCTGTCGTCCCGTGTGCCAGGTGCAGGAAAAACTGGCACTGAGGAGATTCAGGTCTGGTGATACGTTTTTGTGAAGTGGTGGAGCCAGGAGCGAGCTGCAGGGTGGGTACGAGGGCGGAGGAAGTGGGGGAGTGTTGCAGCACACACAAGGAGAAGGAAGGAATATGCTTTCAAAGAAAACGGAATCAAAGACGACATATCCCATTTTCTTTAAGTCCTGGAAAACAACATCAACATCCATCATAGTTAATCCAAGACCATCACAGAAAACCTAAGATTTTACAGGAAATATATGATGACAATGTGTCATCAATTGCTACTGTTATATTTCATGAAGTTGTTGGACAGTTACATATCTACAGTATGTTGCACCTTCTAAATGTCACAGGGTTGATTACTGTTCTACTTAGACATATTGTAGTTGTGCAGTTTCGTCATGCCAGACCTATGAGTACGGGAGTGTATATTGAAACCTAACACACACACACACACCTGTTTGTATGAACACTAAATGCGGTCATGTAAACGTATTAGTTTGCCTGTGATTTGTGTATATATTTGCATAAGTTTGTGTTCGTTGAGCGTGTGAGTGCCTGTGTTTGTGTGTATGAGACTACTGGTGTATGTTAGTGTATGTGTAGGTGTGTTCTTGTACGTGAGTCGGTGTATATGTGTTTCTTCGTGTGTATATATATGCATGTATGTGTTTATGTGTGTATGTATGTGTATGTGTATGTATGTGTGTGTATGTGTGTATGTATGTGTATGTGTATGTATATGTGTGTGTATGTGTGTATGTATGTGTATGTATACGTGTGTGTATGTGTATGTGTATGTATGTGCGTGTGTATGTGTGTGTGTGTGTGTGTGTGTGTGTGTGTGTGTGTGTGGCAATAACCTTACTACTGCGTCGTCTCAAGTCCCCCTCCCACCGTTCACCACCTTTCTTTGAGCCCTCCACAGGCTGGCTTCCTGCCCATCGCATCTGTACCTCACACACCTGTGGGCATATCCCTGAAGACCTGTTGACCCGAGGACGCCACAGAGTCCACGTCGGCTACGGTATCGACAAGTGGAGGGAGTGAGGAGCTCTTCGGGTTTGCTTATTAAGTTGTTCAAAGGTGTCATCATTCTCGGAACTTTACTAAAATGTCTTCAACAATGTTTTATTGTCTCATTATCACCTTAAGGATTATCTAGACTATGTAAGACATCACCAGTGCCAAGTTTCATGATTATTTGTTGCTGCTGCTACACACAAGAACACCTGATGATCTAACATTCAACAGAGACCTTTAGAAAGCTGTACTGCCGCAGGAGCGATACTCGAAGTACTTTGATATTCTCCTGTTTCTTTTCGGTGGTGTTATGATACTGCAGCAGCGACCTCAGCCATCTCTCTCTCTCTCTCTCTCTCTCTCTCTCTCTCTCTCTCTCTCTCTCTCTCTCTCTCTCTCTCTCTCTCTCTCTCTCTCTCATTTCACTACATATTGCTTTCTCCTCCAGTGTGTTTCTCCACACAATAGTCACCCCCATAGCATTTCCATTCGTATATTGATGACTTCCTCGGTGTATCTCATTGTACCTTGATGAGCCGCCTGGAGAATACCCTTATGTTTCAGAACTCCGTCCCTGGTCTTTTATAGCTGATTTACTAATCTGTTTTATGGTATACTGACGTATTCTATAGTGTTTTATAGTGAGTTGAGAACTTCACATTTCTCATGGCAAGCAGTATATAGATTTTGGTCGACCTTGATGGCACCTGGTGGTACGTCTCATTTCACAACATGGACCTTCGATGTCTTGGGTTATCACTAGGAGTCATGACAGTGGGCCGACTGTTATCACTTCATCAGTGCTGAGGCAGGGGAAAGGCTAGGTATGGGCGTGGTACACGTAACCTGATACAGACACCATACTAGAGTTATCAGGCGCTTGACTGTAAGGCTCCAGCCGTTGGTCACTTTAGTACAACAGGCTTGCATGTTCCATAGTCTGCAGGTGTAAGGAGGGAGGAGATCAGTAAGGGTAAACCTATACGAAGAGGAAGAGAATGGGTTATGGATGGTTAAATGTAATCTTTTTACAGAATTCAAGATTCTGTATCTTTCACTCTTGCTCCCTCTGACCACAGGTAAGTAGTTAACCATCATCCACCCTTATACCCTACGGTTTAACGTCATTATTTCCACCTAAGCTCCCTCTGCAAGAACGAGAGGATGGTTCCCTCCCTGTGAATTTCTCTGCACGTGATCAAGCAATTCTGACAATACATAAGTGCAGCATTTTGCTTTAACACCTGCATCAATTTTATATCTTTTTTCTGAGCATCAACTTCTTACATGCAGCAATAAACCACCGTTATCTTTCTATTTCATGAACTTGTAGTAGTAAAGATAACCTGTCGTTTACGAAGAAGATCCGATCCTTGAGACATCTGGCTAACTTCAGCTGCGCGAGACGTGCGCTGTTCCAAAGCTTTCGTGTGTAGCTTTTTCACGTCATCGCTGCAAAGTGAAAACTCTTTGACCACGAGGGATGGATTGACCAGGTACTTGTCTTTCTCTAATCAGAAAACTTGCCTTTGTTTAGCACAAGGATCAAAGGGTCGAGCGACGTCTGGTGGTGTATACAATCTGGGCAAGAGAGAGTGATCGTGACGAGCTCTAATGTATTATTCCTTCAGTCTTTCTCTCTGTTTCACACGACTGATGTACATTTTGCTCTCACTTTACGGAGCTGATCATGTCTTTAAGATTCTGTCTCCAACGATGTGGCCTCTTACAAGCTTCAACCAAGTCTACAATACAGCGTCTCATCACCTTCATCACTATGAATTCCCATCATGTCTGTAGCAACAACGTCTCGTCATTCTCAAACGCCTTCGACATCTAGAATGTGACGTCTTTTATCCCCGTCTCTAGTATTTGGTTGTTTCCAAAGTCTTGAGTCAATGCCTCATCCAAACTCCAGTTTTCAGCTTTCTGACGTCACATCACATACCCACCTGACTCTCTTTGTTTTCAACGCTGGTGTCTAGCTACGCTTCCCTCCGTCACCTTGTACCTCAACCAAGTCTTCAGCTGCCTACCATCCTATTACTGGTGTCTTGCTACGCTTCCCTCTGTCACCTTGTGCCTCAACCAAGTCTTCAGCTGCCTACCATCCTATTACCTCCTCAACGGTCAGTCTTCCGCAGCGCTTGCTAAAAGGTGGGTTGCAAACCCTAGGGCGGCTGCGTGGGGTTTCCAGGGATGGCTCAAGCTCTCCTCGCTAAGCTAACAGAATGTATTTGCTCGAGAATAAGACTAGGCACCAAATGGTCATGTGTGCGAACAGAAAATGTGAGTGGCCCAGACCCCAGATGCTTTTGTATACCGGACTTAAGGATTGCCAGTGAGCATGAGGTAGCTGACGCTTTGGCCAAACTTGCACTTAGTGAAGAACTGTGGAAAACGATACCTGATTGTCAGATAGAAGCCTTAAAAACTGTAATTAGAGAGGAGCTAACAGACCTCTTTGAAGCACGAAGGTGAGTTCAGATACGTACAAGCAGAAACATCTTTTATTATAGAGAAATGTGTAAAGTAAAACATGTATATCGACAAAGTTATAACATCAGCAGATTAAAAGATGATATAATTGCTAAACTTAGGCAAGGCAATAGGTAATATTAACGCTTTAGCCTATCTGGAGATGGTAGTCATGTGAATTGTAGAGTTTGTGACTACAGATTACAACACAAACTATAACACTCTGTCACAGAATGTGAAAAAACAGAGCCTTTTAGACTGAGATATAAAAGATCCCTGCAAAAAAATGGCACAATACCTTATGTTGATAACAAAATATCTGAAATTTTAAGTTTGGATCCATTTTTCATATCAAAGTGATAAAACTTACCATATGATAGACCTTGTAATGTATGTAATGAAAGCTTATGGAATGAGTTAATTTCTACAACACCTACGAAAGCCCACTGGGGTCTGACTAAGACCCTTTGTGACCTCCGCAATCCTTTTGCGCTACCGCTCACATGGTGAGGAGAGGGTGCACAATGAATCTCACGTGGATACCTGTACAAATCAGTCCGGGCACATCAGCTAGGCCAAACCCGGCTGAGAAGCGCTGGTCTACTGGTCTACAGCAACCTCGAGTCTGGCGATGTTTCCAGCTCGCAGTCTCGAACTTCGTGGCGTTCACATCCCTTCAGATAACCAGGAGATAACTAGTCTCCTGAGTTGTGTTAATACCTTGATAATCATTGAGAGACCCTCCCACCGCCAGTGCACACACACACACACACACACCTACACACACACACACACACACACACACACACACACACACACCCACACCCACACCCACACACACACACACACACACACACACACACATGCACACACAAACACACACTCACACACACACACACACACTCACACACACACACACACACACACACACACACACACACACACACACACACCACACACACACTCACACTCACACACACACACACACACACACACACACACACACACACACACACACACACACAGATGGCTGACCTTTACAAGGCGTCACACACGTGCCTCGCTCGTCCCACACGGCTGCCCTCATGATATGAGTTCTGATTTTACTCTAAATAACAAATGATGAACAATCACTACAGATGAGAACGCACTGTAGATGGGCGACTCAAAATGCGCCAGTATCTTTTGTAGCAAACTTGGATGAACAGACGTTTTCTAAATTTTAGAATGTCTGTCTATTCATTCTGTATCTGCATATCTATATAGTGTATCCTTTGCGTGACACCATGTATCAACAATGCAATAAGTAACGTTTCTGCAATGAGTAAATGTATAACTATGGTATACACGTGTGTTATATCTCCTCTGTTGACTTTTCCGTGCAGCGTTGTACCCTGAGTCGACACGGTTGTAATGCCCTTGGAGGACCTGGGTGGAAAGAAAAAGGTTATGACCGCGCCTGTGGCGGTCTCGTGCCATATACGGTCTGAATCCTGTAGGAGGTCACATGACAACTTCTCTCGTCTCTCCTACGCTATGCACCTTTGCCAGGGCTGACACATACTGAAGTTGTGATGTAGACAAGGACATTTTAATGCAGTTTTTCTTACCAAATGAATCTATTTTGGCTTACTTTTTGATAGACTCACTAAATCAAGAGAAACTGACGGCTCTGTTGCGATTAATACGAGAGCTAAGAGCCTAGACACGGTTTCTTTTGAGTTACATTAGTGTCCCTTGAAAACTGTCAAACTATTACGTTTTCTTTGAAATAATTGTTTATACAGTTGATCCGTGTAAGTCGTATGAATCTAGTGTACTTCACTGTGAAGTCTGAAGTTCTCTGTATGACTTCACCCATTCATTAGAATTAGGTCATACCAAACTATGTGAAATTTTACGACCGGAATCGTTCATCACCGTCAGCTATCATAACATCTTACACTGGTACGCTCGGAAACGTACGGGAATCCTAAGGTTTTATATACCAAGTCGACCCATACGCATGTGGGTGGAGCCTGTATGCTACGTCATTGGCCCTGATCAAAGAAAACGTGCTGGTATAGGACTAATGAAAACGTAGATTCATCTACACTTTCCACACTCTTTCTATACCTTCCCTCACAGTATTTATACCTTCCCTCACAATATCCCCATCTTTCCTTACAGCATCCACGCCTTTCCTCATTATATTGTTGGAACTGAGGGTTCAGGGCCGCGTGACGTCACAAGGTGGCCTGCGCGGCTGGGTCCTTTGCTTGGAGTCAGAGTGTGTTGACCTGGTATATATAGACTTAGCGGGAATCATCGCACATAATCATATAACCGAATAGAATTTGTAACTATTTTCCATCTACATGGATGTGAGAAAACCGACTTCCTCTGAATTTTTAGAATATACTCAGAAAAAACATGTACACTTGAATTAGCTAACACGGAGAACTCTGGCGGGATCCAAGTAGGAAATTATGTTTATACGTTGAAGATAATTTGGACAAATTTGCAAATAATCTAAGAATGACTTAGCGGCAAAGGATGGCATAATTCTTCAGCAAACTTTGTACTTTAAAGTCTGGGTTGTTAAGACGTGGATCCTCCATGATACACATCCTTACTAACAGGAATATTGGAGTGAACTACAGCTGCGAGTGATATGGAGGATCAGGCTTCGTATAACCTACACTAGCAGGTTCGGTCCCATCTGGCCCTCATTATGTTTGCACTTGCGGAGCGATATCATAACCTCTCCCCCCCAACACTACACTCTCCCATCCTAGCCACCACACCATCTCACTTTACCATCACTTCCTCCTTCACTGGCTACCTCATCCTCCCTCACACTACCACTACCTCCTTCCCTGGTCACTACATCCTGAAAGGAGGAATGCCATTGTTCAACGGTTCCAACCATTTTCCTCCGCCATTTTACCTTTTAATACCTCTCACAATACCGGCTCAGCCTTCCCACTCTAAAATGACATATATTCACCGAAATATTTATCTTCAGCAGCCAGTTGATGATCATCAACTGACTGTTATATTTCTCTCTTGTGTCTCCCCTGATGATGTGATTATTACACGAAAGTGCACTTGGGAACTTTTCGTGTTTCATTTTCCCCGTGGACTCATAGGAATATATACATATATATATATAAATATATATATATATATATATATATATATATATATATATATATATATATATATATATATATATATATATATATATATATTTTTTTTTTTATCGAGGATGTAAGGCATGTGTACGTGTAGGAAGAGAGGAAAGTGATTGGTTCTCAGTGAGTGTAGGTTTGCGGCAGGGGTGTGTGATGTCTCCATGGTTGTTTAATTTGTTTATGGATGGGGTTGTTAGGGAGGTAAATGCAAGAGTTTTGGAAAGAGGGGCAAGTATGAAGTCTGTTGGGGATGAGAGAGCTTGGGAAGTGAGTCAGTTGTTGTTCGCTGATGATACAGCGCTGGTGGCTGATTCATGTGAGAAACTGCAGAAGCTGGTGACTGAGTTTGGTAAAGTGTGTGGAAGAAGAAAGTTAAGAGTAAATGTGAATAAGAGCAAGGTTATTAGGTACAGTAGGGTTGAGGGTCAAGTCAATTGGGAGGTGAGTTTGAATGGAGAAAAACTGGAGGAAGTGAAGTGTTTTAGATATCTGGGAGTGGATCTGGCAGCGGATGGAACCATGGAAGCGGAAGTGGATCATAGGGTGGGGGAGGGGGCGAAAATTCTGGGGGCCTTGAAGAATGTGTGGAAGTCGAGAACATTATCTCGGAAAGCAAAAATGGGTATGTTTGAAGGAATAGTGGTTCCAACAATGTTGTATGGTTGCGAGGCGTGGGCTATGCCATGATAGAGTTGTGCGCAGGAGGATGGATGTGCTGGAAATGAGATGTTTGAGGACAATGTGTGGTGTGAGGTGGTTTGATCGAGTGAGTAATGTAAGGGTAAGAGAGATGTTTGGAAATAAAAAGAGCGTGGTTGAGAGAGCAAAGAGGGTGTTTTGAAGTGGTTTGGGCACATGGAGAGAATGAGTGAGGAAAGATTGACTAAGAGGATATATGTGTCGGAGGTGGAGGGAACGAGGAGAAGAGGGAGACCAAATTGGAGGTGGAAAGATGGAGTGAAAAAGATTTTGTGTGATCGGGGCCTGAACATGCAGGAGGGTGAAAGGAGGGCAAGGAATAGAGTGAATTGGATCGATGTGGTATACCGGGGTTGACGTGCTGTCAGTGGATTGAATCAAGGCATGTGAAGCGTCTGGGGTAAACCATGGAAAGCTGTGTAGGTATGTATATTTGCGTGTGTGGACGTATGTATATACATGTGTATGGGGGGGTTTGGGCCATTTCTTTCGTCTGTTTCCTTGCGCTACCTCGCAAACGCGGGAGACAGCAACAAAGTATAATAAAAAAATATATATATATATATATATATATATATATATATATATATATATATATATATATATATATATATATATATATATATATATATATCAGATTGGGGAAGAGCAGTGTGGTTTCAGAAGTGGTAGAGGATGTGTGGATCAGGTGTTTGCTTTGAAGAATGTATGTGACAAATACTTAGAAAAGCAAATGGATTTGTATGTAGCATTTATGGATCTGGAGAAGGCATATGATAGAGTTGATAGAGATGCTCTGTGGAAGGAATTAAGAATATATGGTGTGGGAGACAAGTTGTTAGAAGCAGTGAAAAGTTTTTATCGAGGATGTAAGGCATGTGTACGTGTAGGAAGAGAGGAAAGTGATTGGTTCTCTGTGAATGTAGGTTTGCGGCAGGGGTGTGTGATGTCTCCATGGTTGTTTAATTTGTTTATGGATGGGGTTGTTAGGGAGGTAAATGCAAGAGTTTTGGAAAGAGGGGCAAGTATGAAGTCTGTTGGGGATGAGAGAGCTTGGGAAGTGAGTCAGTTGTTGTTCGCTGATGATACAGCGCTGGTGGCTGATTCATGTGAGAAACTGCAGAAGCTGGTGACTGAGTTTGGTAAAGTGTGTGAAAGAAGAAAGTTAAGAGTAAATGTGAATAATAGCAAGGTTATTAGGTACAGTATGTTGATGGTCAAGTCAATTGGGAGGTAAGTTTGAATGGAGAAAAACTGGAGGAAGTAAAGTGTTTTAGATATCTGGGAGTGGATCTGGCAGCGGATGGAACCATGGAAGCGGAAGTGGATCATAGGGTGGGGGAGGGGGCGAAAATTCTGGGAGCCTTGAAGAATGTGTGGAAGTCGAGAACATTATCTCGGAAAGCAAAAATGGGTATGTTTGAAGGAATAGTGGTTCCAACAATGTTGTATGGTTGCGAGGCGTGGGCTATGGATAGAGTTGTGCGCAGGAGGATGGATGTGCTGGAAATGAGATGTTTGAGGACAACGTGTGGTGTGAGGTGGTTTGATCGAGTAAGTAATAATATGTTAAGAGAGATGTGTGGTAATAAAAAGAGTGTGGTTGAGAGAGCAGAAGAGGGTGTTTTGAAATGGTTTGGCCACATGGAGAGAATGAGTGAGGAAAGATTGACCAAGAGGATATATGTGTCGGAGGTGGAGGGAACGAGGAGAAGTGGGAGACCAAATTGGAGGTGGAAAGATGGAGTGAAAAAGATTTTGTGTGATCGGGGCCTAAACATGCAGGAGGGTGAAAGGAGGGCAAGGAATAGAGTGAATTGGATCGATGTGGTATACCGGGGTTGACGTGCTGTCGGTGGATTGAATCAGGGCATGTGAAGCGTCTGGGGTAAACCATGGAAAGCTGTGTAGGTATGTATATTTGCGTGTGTGGACGTATGTATATACATGTGTATGGGGGTGGGTCGGGCCATTTCTTTCGTCTGTTTCCTTGCGCTACATCGCAAACGCGGGAGATAGCGACAAAAGTAAAAGAAAATATATATATATATATATATATATATATATATATATATATATATATATATATATATATATATATATATATATATATATATATACATTCACGAACACAAGTCGTGCGACACGCTCGAATGAAGCTGAACCGACTTCTCTGACTCCACCAGCACCAACACAGAGGTCAGATCAGGCGCGTTCCACAGGGGTTAGAAGGAAAATGACTCAAATTATGATAAAAGGACGATATCTAGGACGGGTAAAATGCAGTCCATTATCTGTCATTAGAAAGCATATTCTTCGACAGTTCTCTTCATCTTGGGAAGATTTTGTGCTAACTTCGGAGGTATCTACCGCGAAAATATACAATTTTCGCACTGCGTTTTCGGTGAAAAATTCTCTATCATTGAGCACTTAGTGCAGCATATTGTATGGAAGGAGTCTCTTAAAAATCACACATCTATTTCTACTGACTTAGATCTTCATAACATGATGGACTATAACATTTGACATATTTTGAATACTCATATGTACAACAGCTTCCTTTGTACTGTGCCTTGTGGTCTAGCAGAATGCTTTGTCGCAATGTCTGGTCATCCTCTCTGAGAGACTCAAGAGAATCTTGTATTCCAGTCCACTGGCAGTGTATGGCATCGAGATCACATCTCCAAACTTACCTCTTTCGGCGCTTCGTCCTCACTTTGTTCCCTCATATCTATTTCCTTCATGGTCGGTGGACAGCCTCTCCCTCTCTCCCGATCAAAAGGTCCTAAGGACTCCTACACTGTTCTTCCTTTTCATCAACAATTTGCCACTTCAACACATAACCAGATGAACTCATACGCTGACGAACCAGCAAGACATTCCTTCACTTCCTCTTTTGCTTTATTTGCGTCTCGTCTCAGTATAACTTCCTTTATAAACTCAGAATTAGACAAGGTTTCTCAGTGGGGGCGAACCCAACCTGGTGAAGTCAAATGCCTGTAAAAGCCAGTTTCTGCCCATCCCTCTTTCTTAAACCCCATCACAACTTCCTTATCCACCTTTGATAGATCTGTAATCCCACCATCCACCACAGTGAGCTTAAATGGCATCATCGTAATAACTAATCTATTTCAGAAGCCTGACACTACACAGGTACACAAGCCTTCCCCTGACGAAAATGGAGGTCCTCTCACATGCCGTATTCTTTGCTTTTCCGTGAGTAGTTGCTTATGTTATACAAATCAATCCGTCTTTGTTTGGAGTAATGCACTCACATCAGGAGAAGATCTAGCTGTACATACATGCAAGACAGAGCCGAGTTCAAAACCAACCGACTTTTTAACTCTCCCAATCTTACCTCGAAACACGATCCACTTGTCCTTCGCTTCAGTGTTGGTTCACTTTCCCTTTCCTATTTAGCTGTTTTTTTGCCCCTCAGAACTGGTTGCCCGTGTATCCTCGCCATTAGTAAGACCAAGCAATGCTGTGCTAACCGCTACGTCACATGATTACTATGGGGCCGTGGAACAACTCAAGGATGGGTGGATGTGACATCTGCTTCCTTCCCTACACAGGTAAACTTTGGGACTCTCTACCCCCCTCACTACTATCATAACAACGACAACCTGCCCTTTTTATAAGGCACATTTCCCGCTTTCTCTAAGCCTTTAGAAAATTTTTCCTCTTCCCTTCTTATACCTTCCTCTCTTTAACCACTTTTGCATCTCAGTCAATATCCACCCTCGATGTGGACTTCTGTCCGGCACTGAAGCTTCTGACGTCAAGAGAAATGTTTCGTAAATGTAGCTAGATTTCTATCTCTTCCTCATTCTTTTTCACAGAAGGATGCAAAGGATGAAACTTCTCATCCTAGAAATATAGAACTGACCAAAGGTAAAGTGGTGGTATTACTATATCATGTGTAGTCTTGACTGTCATATGGAAACCTCACTTACAGACAGGAAAGCCAGTGGCAGGACGTGTGTATACACGTGTCATTCTATCTGTCTGTTTGTTTGTCTGTCTGTCTGTCTGGTCTGTCTGCATAATTCTTCTTAGTTTAACTTAGATGCGTAAGTGTACATTGTACATTGCTCACATGTTGAGTGTTATTTCATATTGTCATTCACTCTGATTCAGAGAGTGTAATTTAGCGATGGACTTCAGAGGAAACTTATGATCGTAGACTAAGCAAGGAGTCACTCACAATTTATCATATCAGGAATGAAATCAAAACATGATATCATAAGTAATGTGATATCATAACTTTTACTAAATTCACATCTTCCCGTCTCCAGGGGTCTATGCGTTCACCTAACCCAGTCAGATGGGATCTAACCAAGTCATCCCAGCCTGCGAGATACTCTCAAGGCCTCGGCGGTTGCTCTAAGTGCAAGAAGCAACAGACCGTCGCATACAGGTCACTTCTCTGGAAAAGGTGTTTGATGGAGGAGGCATCATATGTCCAATGATGATGCCAATCAAAGTCCTATAAACTCGTACACACCCAGGGCCCAGAGGACGGTCCAGCGCTGCGGCGCAATAGACTAACGGGAAATTGTGCTGCTTATGTCAGGGGAACAACCCGGACGAGGCAGAGAAATGTCTTGACAAAAGAACAGGAACAAAATCTGGTTATGGATGTAGTGAAGACAATTCCTCAGAATTCAAGAAGTTGACCGAGTGTGCGCTTGTGAAGCATGATGCTAGAAGCGACGTGCTTGAAATGTCGAGGGTTTTGCACTCTGTGACTTTACATTTATCTAAATCCTCCACTTTTAAAAACTCAGCAAGCAGCCAGTCTAGACCTACAAGACTGTACCTGGGGCGGGATTCAAGTAAGTGTGGTCGTGGGGCGTTGGTAAGGGTGGCATGGGAGAGTGAGAGTGTGGCTAGGGAGCGGGAGTTTGGATGGGATAGAATGAGTGAGAGCAGTACAGGCGTGGAGCAGGGACGAGGATGGTGTCGGGTGTGTGAGGGTTGTGTGGCCGGGGGACAGGGTTGAGGACTATGTGGTCGTCAGGTGGAGGTGAAGGGGTGTGGCCGAGAGGCGGGAGCAGGGGCGTGCGAGCGTGAGGCTGGGGTGAGGACATGGACGAAGACGAAGCGGTCGAGCAAGGTTGAAGGAGTGGTTGTGAGTGTAGCGTGTGTGGCTGTGTGGGTGAGCAGACCTGTTACGGCCCTAGCGTGGGTGTAGAAGCAGTGGAGGCGTGGGGCTGGTGTATAGGCAGTGAGGGCGCGGTGCTGGTGGGTGAGTGGGTGGGGGCGGGGAGTAGTATGGGCGTGGGGACGGGTAATGTGGGCGTGGGGGGGGGAGAGTAGAGTGTGGGTGTGGGCTGGTCATCACCTCCCTCATCCCGCTCACCTCTTACTTCACAATCATGTGGTTCAAGGCAGACCACTGGCCCCGGCCTAGCGTCTTGACCGTCTGATCATTCACTCCCTGGACGGTCAGTAACACTGAAAACAAAACACTTCTTTTGGGTGCAAGTAACCACTTTCCTGTGACGAATCTACAGCGTGTGCGTGCCCTGGAGTCAAACTCAGTCATGTGTGAGTGTGACATGATGCACAGGTGGGCAAGCGCTGCTCTGTGTGAGGGGTCTGCGTACCGTCAGGTGGGTACACCGACGTCACTCACTACTTACGTCCACTGGCGGGGTTCCACTCCGGCACGCCAGACAGAACTGGCTGAGCGACTCTCAACTTTCACCTCGCCAGTTGTGAGTAGAAGTCCCAGGACCAGTATTACATACCTGCGCAGGTGCCCTCCTGACGAAGTTGCTGAACGTAAATATATATTTGTCTTGATAATCCATCACGTACATGATATGGAGACCAGACATGGTCATACCGAGAGCCCTAGACAGTAAGGACGCGTTCATGTGATGATGATGATGATAGTCCACGTGAAAAATGGATTAGATATTCTAGTGTTGAGAAATAGTGGAGCGAACTTGTCGGGGGAGCGTGTTCATCCGTGCTATGATAATAATTTTCGTTGTAAAATGTTTTTTTCTTTTTCATTTGGCAAGAAGGGTACGTGCGAGCCATGTATGCATGATGTGCGCGTGAGGAAATGTGTATCGTATTCTGCTTGTGTGTGTGTGTGTGTGTGTGCAAAGGTCGAACGTCTAGAATCACTGGCATCTCTATCTTGCCAGCACGAAGGCTTTTCAGACGTCTATAACACCGTCAGTAGCACCAGACGGGCGCACGCTTCAGAAGCAGTTGGTGCCAAACCCGGAAAATGACTTGCAGGTAGCGGCCAGTCAGACACCAGTCGCGCCTGAGGGCCAGGGGGTGTGGACGCTGAGCAGACTAGTAACACACAGTGGACTAAAGTCATTTACACTGATACACACACACACACACACACACACACACACACACACACACATCATAACACCACACAGGAGCAGGCGAAATCATCATTGCCCGGAGACCACGGCTTATGAACTATGTGCCGCTGGTGTGGCGTAACTTGTGCTCTTGCCCTGGGTTGCCAAACCTGTCTGAAGTTGTTATTTGTGTAGACGAGAGGGCCACAGGGCTGGTTACTTGATAATGGTAATGATTTGAAGTAATAACGTATGTATTTGAGGCTTGCTGGAGGCAAACCAATTTATCACTTATCAACTCAAGGGATAAAGGATATTTAGATATAGGTTAGGGAATGCCTTAAGATACTGAACATAAAGTACTGAGCCAACCCTAGGTCTTATACATGGGGAACTTCACCTGTCGACGAAATCATATGATGCCGTCGTAACTCGCTGCAATCAGTGTGTGTAACTCACAGCATTCAATATGTACGTAACTCTCAACACGTAGTGACACTTTAACTTGCCGCACTTAGTGACACTGTACCTCACCGCACTCAGTAAGTCTGTAACTCGCCGCACTCATTGATCTGTGTCACCACACTAAGTAAGTCTGTAGGACACCGCACTGTGTGAATCTGTACCTCGTCATACCCAGTGATTTTGTAACACCGGACTCAGTGAGTCTGTAACTCACAGCACTCAGTGTGTCTGTAACTTCAGAGATGTACTTGAGTTTCTTGTAGGAGAATACCAACAGGTCCAACACCTTTCTTACGGCCAAGATCGCTAGGGTCCGACATGAATAGAATTTGGTAATGGAAAAAGTAATGATAATTATAGTGATATGATAATGATAACATTAATGATAATAATGATAATAATGATAATAATAATAATGGTAATAATGATAATAACAATAACGATAATGATAGTAATAATGATGATAATAATGACAATAAAAATAGATAGTGATAACAATAATAATAATGATAATAATAATAATAATAATGATAATGTTAATAATAATAATAATAATAATAATAATAATAATGATAATAATAATAATAATAATAATAATAATAATAATGATAATAATAATAATAATAATAATTATAATGATAATAATGATAATAATAATAGTAATAATGATAGTAATAATAATGATAATGATAATAATAATGATATTAATGATAGTAATAGTAATAATAATGATGATGATATAATAAGATTTGGAATAAAATGTAGAAAAGGAGGAGAGGAGATGGGAAGGTAATGGTGAAGAGAAATGAAAATTAGAAAGAGAATAAGAAAAAATAGTAAGAAAGGATTAAAGCAGTGAAGGGGATAAGAAGAAGGAAATAGAGACGGCGAACTGAAAGAACAACAAATACCCGCAAGTTCTGCAGGCATTGTGTACAGTGAGGGGGAGGGATCATGTGCTACTGCTGGGAGAAGTTGAGGACCCAGGCAGGAGTGAGAGGGAATACTTGATGCTGGTGGTCGGAGGCGACGACCCAGCTAGAGATGCGAGAACTGACCTATTCTCCTCTTAAGAATAACAGAGAAAAAAATGTTCGAAAGACCGATCATTTCTAGATTGATATGGCACCTACAAGACAATACCCTCTTCGCAAATGCTATGGCTACAAGGAGGATGGAACACCACCTCCGCTAATATGATCACTGCAGACACATTAGCATTTCCCAGAGGTCCAGGAATAATCTGCACATTGATATGATGAGACGTAAGTTACAGCCTTGGTGGAACCTGGACGAGCGACCACCAGCACGATCTGATACAGTCAGGCCAGTCGGGAAACACTGAGAAATTACTATGTAATATCCTCATCCAACGTACCATCACTATGACTATACACATGAAAACATTACCAGAATTCTCATTACTGCGCGGGATCCTACAATGAAGCGATAAGGTTTCATAATCTCCACAGTAAAACCTTGCTCCTCCGGGTGGTAACAAAACCAGGAATGTGTTTTACGTTGATAACCTCACACGAATAACTATCTCCAGTGGGAGGATCTCTGAGCACAACCAGCCATGTACAGACTTACGATGGAGACTGGGGAAACACAGGCAGGGTTGTGATCCTAGCAGGAAAGTGAAACCTGGCTCTGTTGTTACGGAGGCAAATGGAAGCAACACCACAGTAGCTACAGAGTGCTAGAGAACATGCTGCCATGTTGAGGAGTGATAGTAGGCTATACATACAAAAGAACAGTTACAAGGTAAACGCATCCTGACACACGTGTATAACATCTGGTGTTTCCAGGAGAAATGAAAAATGTATTTTGGTTAGTCTGTGATACTCCCCAGTCCCCCTCCACATGGCCTCCCCATACAGAGATACTCCCCAGTCTCCACCCACCCGCTTGGCTTGCAAGTACTGACATTACTCCCTAGTCTCCACACACTCACTTGGCCTCCCCATACTGAGATACTCCCCAGTCCCCACCAACCCATTTAGCCTCCCAATACTGAGATACTCCCCAGTCCCCATCTATACACCTGGTCTTCCCGTACTGAGATGCTCTCCAGTTCCCACCCACCCAAATGGTTCCCAGTACGAGTTATTCCTTTGTCCCCACCCACTCGCCTGGCCTCCCCATACTGAACTATTCCCCAGTCCCCACCCCAACTACTACCCCTCCCAGTATCAAGATACTCCTCAGTCTCCATTTTTCTCATCTGGCGTCCCCATACTGAGCGAATCCCTAGTCCCCTATCCACCCACAAAACTGCCTATCAAGTCGCATTATATTGTAGAGGGTACAAACTAAGGCACTAAAATTCGTGACTAACGAAATTACCACCTCATTAAATACACTGAATACAAACATTTACCACAACATGAAACCACATTTAAAAGAAGTGGCACCACAGAGATGGCGGAAACTAGAAAACAACATATGCAGACTAGATAGATATTCAAGAGCGATACAGCAACACAGTCATGCAAGACTCTCGATTTCCCACGATCATCAGAGCTGTAAGAGAAGCATCCATCATCCGCCAGTACACGCAATGACCAAGTCAGAACCTATCATCATCACTCATATACATACCACATATACATACCCAACAAACCAGCCACAGTTGTAAACTGACCTCATAAGTCACTACACTCTCTAACAATCTTGTTCTCTTCTTTACACTTCCTCGACCAGCAACTTCTTTCTTTTTTTTCTCTCCATAAGAAAAAAAGAAACTTGGAGACTAGGCAAGCAGGAGTCCTCACACGTCTTTGGTAAACACCCTCATTTTTGGTTTGTGCCGCCGTCCATGTGTACTTTACTATGCCAGCGACCCGGGTATCATCTTGTGAGCGGTAGCGCAGTGGTCTTTGTCAGACCCCAGTTGGGCAGATGGACGTTACATCTTTTATCCCAAAGTTCCTTACAAAAGGTTACAATTCTTGATGGTGTTTCCGGCACTATCAGGAGCTGTGGAGGCCAATAAAGAGGGTACCAGAATTAAGATAGTACGTTACAGGGAAAGGCTTTAGATTTGTCGACCTTGGGAAAGAGAAAAGTAAGAGGTGACCTGATCACAATCTTTAAGGTTTCAAAAGATTGGTGACGTAGACAGTGAACAATTCTTCAAGAGATGTAGGGATAGAATTACCAGAGGACATAACCCGTAATTTAGTTAGAAATTTGTCAAAAAAGATGTAAAGAAGTACTTTGATGGCATGAGAGAGGTGGATGAATGGAATAGAATGACTGTGGTCATGGTTACTGCAGATAGCATAAATAGATTTGAGAAGTCGTATGAGAGTAATGTTCAAGAGATATATAGGGCCCTACGAGATAGGGCCCTACGAGTGCAAATCTCCTTCCCCATGCAGTACAAATTGTTAATCATAAGTGGGTAATTACGCAGCTGAACTTCCATAGTGCTATGGTTAGCGTTGTCACCCAACTAGCCTAGCTGTCCATCTTTCTCTCTAGGGCTGGTCGATGAATGGGTACCTGGCGTAAGCTGGGCTACATAAGGTTAAAACTTGGTATACTTATGCTCAAGGTTAAGAGACGGGGCAACACGGGTGTAGACGTCACTCTCCGTAACAGGTAAACAGTAGCCAAACATTATGAAAACAGTGAGGCAAGTCCTGGTTCGCCTTTATCCACACCCGAGGTATACGAGCTCATAAACCACCCTCCCTGTGAGTAATGACGGTGATGGCCAGCCTCTGAGGAGTGTGTGGGGCTGTGTGAGTGAGTCAGGCCGGAGATAACCGCGACCCTCAGCACCGCTTGGAGCCTGTCACCGCTTATCGTGTGTGACATATTACAAGGAGGTTACAACGGACAGGTTCTGTGTAGGCGTTCGAGATGTGATCACCCCGACGACTCCACCGGTAGGTACATGAGAGACACTCTGTTCGTGGAAAGAGAATAAAGTTACTTGATTGACGAATGCGCTCGCTAATCAAGCAGGTATGGTTGAATCAGTCGTGTGTGTTGTGTATTCCTAACTTATAACTGACAATGGCTACGTAAGCAACACCGTCTATGTTACCGAAGGAAGTGGATCGTTGAGAAGATGGTTAACGAACTCGTGACGCTTAAAGGACGGGATGGTGAAGAACCGATGTCTTTCATTGGAGGCTCCTAGCCTACACACACACACACACACACACACACACACACACACACACACACACACACACAAAGTGGAAGTTGAGTCATGTCAATACGCCTGCAGATGCTTCCAGGCAGATGGGAGAAGCATATGCTATGGTGACTACGAGTGGTAATAAGAATGACCCTGACAAGCTCCAACACTGGTCTGATGTAGGGTCATGATATATTAACCTACACAAGTGTAAAGTCGTAATGATGGGAAACAGTGAAACCAGACTAGCCCATGACTGCCTCTCAGCGGCAAATGAATCACGAAGGATCCACCTTTGAGAAGGATTTAGGTGCGGTCTTAATGCCTAACTTATGATCGAGAATCATGCTAGAAAGGCAAAATTGCCATTATGGAGAGAAGGTTGCTCAAGATATTCGCTACTTTTGTTAAACAAAAGTTAGGCTATGCATCATCAGACTCTGTCCGGCGTGATGTTGATTCTCTTTCTCTCTCTCTATCCTACAGGTATCAAATGGCCACTGCTTTCGCAAGCTGTCCGCATGTGTCCCTGCCATCAAAGCTCGTACCTTGGACTCGCGCCTGCCTGCTGCTTCCCACAGTTTCTGTGCTGAGATCAGCAACACGAGGGTTGGCCATTATGATAATTCTTAATTCCCTCGAACAACGAAGTTATTGAATTCTATTCCACCTTTCATCTTCCTCTCTTTCTTTCTCCTCCTTCCTCCTCCTCCTCTCCACTTTTATCTACCTCTAGAAGTCAAGCCTACATACACCTATGGAGCTCTGACTAATTTCCACATCATTGTTCTGACCCTACATTCCTTTCACCCCAGGTGGCCATGACTGGAGCATGACTTGCCCGCGCCGTGACGGTCACTGTGCATAATAAAAAAAGGAAAAACAGGTTTCATAACCTTAAGGATCCGGTTGAGAGGTTCAACGACATACAGCAAAAACCGTCACTAAACTTATGGACCTGAGCCACTGGGTGAAGATACCATCAGGCTACAACATAAACCAGAAGGTTAAAGGGAGATGGGGTGATAAGACTATAAGTTCCTTAATGGATTCTTCCCTGCTGACTTTGGGAGACCGGGGAGGAACAGTTCGACTAGACGGCATATCAATGGTGTCAGGACGGACGCAAAAGACTTTACTTATTACCATTGTTTTCGCTCCGCGAGCGATGTTTGTGCCCACTGCAGCACAAAGCTACCTTTTTCCTGCTTAATGGATCTTGAATCTCCCAACTTTGAAGCCATCTGTCTTATAATTTCTTCACCCTGTAAAACCTACCTTGCCCAGTTCGTTTAACTACGTAAAGCTATTGGATTCTTTGAGTTCCAGCAGAGAAGCATTGCTCTCTTCACTCCCATACACTGGCATCATTTATGGAGGGGATTTCAGTGTAAACTACGATGACTGACTTGGTTCCATACCAGATAATCCCATGGAAATCGAGGCATGTGTTGAGTCTCTCCATGATGATCTGGAGCAACTGTCTGAATACCAAGAACGAGTTTTTGATTGTCACGAGCATTCCTCAAACGTTCCCGACCTCTTTCGTATCTCTAGGCCACCCCACTTAAGATACATTGTCTCCACTCCATGGGTCCTTCTGATCACAGTCTCTCTCTCTCTCTCCTGTCCTGAACAAGTCAGCTCTTATCTTCATTTCGAAGTGTCAACTTTGGCGGTTTGGAAGGACCCAGTGGCCGAATCTGAACAGCTTTGATACCAACTTTATCTGAGACAAGTATTGCTTCGTCGGTCGAGATGCCTCCAGCTGTGCTGATCGTATAGTGAAGGCATCTTGCCTGAGATGGAGACCTATGTCCATTTTTCTACTAAACCTTTATACCCTTGATCGTGGTTTGATGGCTACTGCTTTGATGTGTATCAAATCAGGGAAAGAGCGTGTGGGGCTAGAGCTTCCCGTCTGGTTCTTATTCCGCCTTCATATCTGCTTCGTGCAATGGCCAAGATGTTTCCCTCAAATAAGTGAGTTTTCATAGAAAGAAAGTGTACTTTCTTGACACCTTCTTTCATTAATAAACCTTTCTGCTAGCTAACAAAAAATCAGCACGAATTACTTTTGAAATTCGTCCGTACCATCTTCTTTCTGACATGATCCATTCTACAGCCAACTTTCTAAATGATAAAACCATTCTTTTCGTCAACTTATTTTCCTCTGATGTACCATTAGATGATTTCACATCTTGTATCATCCACCCACTAACTCACATACCTCCTCCTGCTGAACCTTGGCACTTATCTGTACTTTTCTCTTGCAAGGTCCTTCGAGTTTCTTCCACCTACCAGCTGTTAAGGGCGAATGTATATAAAATAAACCTCTTCACTTCTTCAAAGAATACGTCTTCGAGGTGGCTCTAGTCCCTCATCAATTTCATGTCTCCCTACACTCTTCCTTCGTAGAGACATGCCTCAGTCCAGCACATTCATAAAGGACGACCTTTCTAACTCCACTGAATATCGCTTCATCACTGCTACTTCTGCTTTGAAAGTCTTACAAACTCTTTCTATCTCTAACTTTCTAAAACGTTTGAAATTTCATATCCTTCTTTCAGATCACAAATACGGCTTTTCCAGTGCATAAACCAAACTTTCCAGCAAGACCTATAGTGAGTACAGTGGGCTCCATCACATATAAATCACCAGATTGGTTAGTTTCTATATCAAGCCCATTAGTGGGTAATATATCAAATTCTAATATCATGAACAATGTAGATTTAATGAACAAGCTTAATGATATCCCTGTTGATTTTGATTTCAAACTGGTAAGTTTTGATATTCTATCCTTGTTCACAAAAGTTCCAGTTGATAACCTCTTACAATATTTGATTGATGTCTTCGATAATCCTGATTCACGTGTTTCAAATTATGTATTTATTGAACTGACGAAATTGTGAATACAATAGTGCTTATTTCAATCTAAAGGATAATATTATGTAAAAAAAAATTGGTATGGCAATGGGTAACCCTCTTTCATCACTATCAAGTAATCTTTACATGGAATTCATCGAAATGAAATCACTAAAGGATATCTTACCCCTTTAAGGCAATTTGGTTTAGGTATGTAGATGATGTTCTTTGAGTTTAGCCAACAAACGAAAATCTACAAATATTTCCTCCTTTACTTAACAATTTAGTACCTTCTATCAAATTTACTAAGGAGGAGGAAGATAATTGTATGTTATGATTTCTAGATTGCATGATCCACAGGGATAGAAGCATTTTCAAGTTCAGCATATACAGAAAACCGACCAATATTTGTTCTTACATTCATTATCACCCAGCTTAACAGGACAGTGTTAAATTATTATCATTCCAGTCGATGTTCCTTAGAGCATTACGTAAATGCAGTCCGAAGTCGATGATGAGTTTGAGAAGATATATTCTATAGGATCCAAGTTAACGTATCCTAGATCTTTCATTGATAAATGAAATCATTTTACAGAGTTAAACCCAAACCTCCCCTTAATACCAAAACTCTTTTAGCTCTCCCTTTTAGTGATGGTTATACATTACATCCCAGGTTGCTTAGATCCTCTAATGTGAATGTATCCTTCAGCAATAACAAAACTATAAAGAAAAACTTAATCAAAAACTTATCAGAAAATTCTACGGGCTGTTTTGACAGAATCCCTTGTAAAAGCTGTGATATATTTCATGTTTGGCAGACTGGTAAGGATCTGTACGTTAAACTTAAGCAACATAATTATAGCATAAGACAGGACAATAATCTAATGCTTTGTTTGATTATGTTCAAAATTAAGACCATTGTACTGACTGGAGTAAGGCAAATTCAATTATTAACTATAACTCTTTTACCATGAGAAATATCATTGAATCTTCTATCATCAGATGCACAGAAAATTGTAACATCAATATAAGAGAAGGTCTATACAAACTGGATAGCTTTGCTGGATGCATAATTGGTAAACAGTTCCCTTTCCTGTCCACATAATAAAATTTTATGACAGGCAAGTTGCCAGACCAGAACAACACCAAACCGAACACCACCATCCAATAATGCTTGTTTACCAATGGCATCTGAGCTACGTTTCTTCCTTGTATGTCAACTGTATCTCCCTGACAATGTGACCATTACACAAAAGTGCACTTGGGAACATATCGTGTTTCTTTTTCCTCGTGGTTATCAGTAAATATCAAGCAAACCACTTTGACCTTTTGCAAAATATATATATATATATATATATATATATATATATATATATATATATATATATATATATATATATATATATATATATATATATATATATATATATATATATTTTTCCTCTTTCATACATATCCGCCATTTCCCGCGTTGGCGAGGTAGCGTTAACAACAAAGGACTGACCCTTAGAGGGAATATTCTCACTTGGCCCCCTTCTCTGTTCCTTCTTTTGTAGGAGTAAAAATTGGAGGGGAAGATTTCCAGCCCCTCGCTCCCTCCCCTTTTTTGTCGCCTTCTACGACACTCAGGGAATACGTGGGAAGTATTTTTTCTCCCCTATCCCCAAGGATCCCCAGGGATATATATATATATATATATATATATATATATATATATATATATATATATATATATATATATATATATATATATATATATATATATATACATATATATATATATATATATATATATATATGTATATATATATATATATATATATATATATATATATATATATATATATATATATATATATATATATATATATATATATATATATATATATATATATATATATATATATATATAGGGGATAGGGGAGAAAGAATACTTCCCACGTATTCCCTGCGTGTCGTAGAAGGCGACTAAAAGGGAAGGGAGCGGGGGGCTGGAAATCCTCCCCTCTCGTTTTTTTTTTTTTTTTTAATTTTCCAAAAGAAGGAACAGAGAAGAGGTCCAGGTGAGGATATTCCCTCAAAGGCCCAGTCCTCTGTTCTTAACGCTACCTCGCTATCGCGGGAAATAGCGAATAGTATGAAAAAAAAAAAAAATATATATATATATGTGTGTGTGTGTGTGTGTATGTGTGTGTGTGTGTATGTGTGTGTGTGTGTATGTGTGTGTGTATGTGTGTGTGTGTATGTGCGTGTGTGTGTTTGTGTGTGTGTGTGTGTGTGTGTGTGGAAAAAGAAATTTGATGAAGAAAAATACGATGTTTATTGGACTTTAGCTGGGATATCCTGCAACAGGCTGGCCTTCACGCCTGGAGAATAATATAAAATTGCATGTACCCTCACGCACATATACACTCACAAGCACACATGCATCGTTCAACAGCTTGCAATACCAGTGCATGTTGAATCATATGAAAGATATGCCCAAGAAACTCGTCCGAACAATTCCCAACTTGTTCATGTCGTGGAGACACCGTGGGACCATCAGCGATAGGCAGTCCTTAATGGGAGCTGGTATGTGTGTGTGTGTGTGTGTGTGTGTGTGTGTGTGTGTGGTGATGTCAGGTGGTGTGTCACTAGCCTCGAGTTGTGTATGGTGGGGGTTAGATGGCGCTCGAGTGGCCTTGGGTCGTGTTGAGCCGTGCACGGCTATCCCCGGGTCATGAATGGTGGCTGACGACTGGCCTTGTGTCGTGTCGTGTACAGTGGAGGTGGTATAAGTGGTACATGAATGACCTCGGGTCGTGTATGGTGGCTTTAGGTGACGCACGACTGAACTTGGGGTCGTCTAGGTTCGCTGCTCCCGCCGTTATGGTGACGTCAGGTCCATACATAGACGCGGGGCAGATTCAGTCAAGTGTGGGAGCGTCTGCTAAGAGGGGTGACCTCCTCTGACCTGCCGCTCTTTCCTATGTTATCCTCCAACCTTCCTTGTCTTCCTGACTTCCCTCTCTGCTTGTTACCTCTGATTCCAGCATGATATATATGTATATATATATATATATATATATATATATATATATATATATATATATATATATATATATATGTATATATATATATATATATATATATATATATATATATATATATATATATATATATATATATATATATATATATATATATATATATATATATATATATATATACGAACAAAGTGCATATGAACGCACACTCTCATAGAACATACGAACCTCACCAACGTGAGACGAAGGTATTCCGTCAAAATGACTAGATGTCATTTTTCTTAACATTAAGAAATTTTCAAGTTTTCTAATATTTCTTTTCATATATTGGTAGATTCTCTTAATAGATGCTTCCAAGGGTTGTCTAAATGTTTCTATTTGACTTTGTCAAATCATCCTCAGCGGCGAGTGGAGAGGTCGGTGGAGGAGTGGGGAATGACCACAAGTAGCTGGTTCAGGCTTGGTAATACCAGTAGGCGGACGTGCATGTATCGCTGCACGCTCATTTGTTGTAACGTGATGCTGGGGCGTGTTGCTGCAGTAGCCTGTCTATGCCCGGGTGTTGGTTGTTGAGCTTTGGTTGATGTTCCTTTTAGCGCTTTCAGCAATGTGCAGGCGTCTTGTACCCTGTTCGCGTTGTAGCATCCTTGTCGATTTAACAATCATGTCTCGTGTGAGGGCAGTGTTGTGCTCCTTGGTGACATGGAATTTGAAGGAGCCTTGTTGCAGGTGTATGTAGGGTGAGTCTCCTGGATAGTGTATAGGTTGTGCTTCCCACGTACGTCATGTTGGTAAGGAGCTCACAATCTCCTTGTTAATATTTGAATTGATAAACCACGTTGGATTTTCGTAATGTGTCTTGATTTAATTGTACAGCTGCCTGCTCATGATCAGGGTGTTTGTTTTCATGTATCTATCGTCGATAGATCTTGCCGTCTTGGGCGATTGATGTTTCTGAAGACGTTTAGTGGGACACGTTCATTTGTGTTGTAAGTTGTAGACATCTGGGGGCAGTAATATATTTTCATGTGTTGTTCTCTTGCTTATAATTTCTGCCTCTATCTGCTTCTTCTGTATGAAGTATCTTTAACTGTTTGTCGAAGTCAAGAGTTCTCGTAGAAGTTGTTAATGAGGGTTTGTTTAATACATTGCGTTTCTTTGTGGAAGATATGCCAGTGTGATGCAGAGTTGTACGCTCAGTGTAACAGCGTTAATGATTCCAAGTTTTGTAGTGTTAGGGACATTCACGAACCGCCTGTTAACATCAAACTAGATCTGTATTTCTTGTGGATAAAGGTTAAGTAACGGCCATTGTAGCAATTCACCAATGATATCTAAGAAGAGCATCCTGTTGTTGACGCTCAGTTCATCTATGAATTTCAAAACAAACTTCACTACCATTGATGCCTTAGGTGGTTGAGGTGTGTTTTACCTCTAACGATTACGTAGATGTCATATTTCGTATTTAGGTTGTAGCTCATACTATCTTTCAGGGTGTTGTTAGTTTGTATTGCTTATAGTGTCTACCTTTACTTTATACGTTCTATGTACTGTGATTTGTTCTTATATACTTGTTTACATTTTACATTCTATATCCAAGTTTTGTGAAGCAGTTTTCTTTCTCTTTTTTTGTAGATTCCTGATGATGCCTCTGTGAAGGGGAAAGCATGATTGGAATAGAATTGATAATTTTGGACAGCTGGTGCTTGAGCACCCAAGGAATAGCAGAACAATACTGAAGAAACCAGAGAACATAAAAGAGAAGATTAATAACTGCAAATATGCTATCGCATTCAATTCTATGTGCATCATAGAATACCTGCTCTCAGCTTACACAAATCTCCAACAGCCAGGCTCGATCCCGGGACCCCTGCGTGGCAGGCGTGAGTGCTACTGCTAGGCTATGATCACAGCGTATCAGTAGTGCTCCCACCTGTTGCACAGGGGTCCCAGGTTCGATCCTGGCTGTTGGAGGTTTGTATGTTCTATGAAGGTGCGCGTTCATATGCACTTTGTTAGTATTCATATACCTCCGCGTTGTAGAGTTAGGTTCGGTAAAGTGCTATCTTCTGTCTGTGTGAGCATAAGGGGAAATGACCGATGTAGACCCCGTTGCTCACCAACGTGAGACGAAGGGTATTCGAATACATAATATTCGAATAGTCATTTCCCTATCAGGGGCGATCATAGCCTAGCGCAGCGCTCCCGCCTGTTGCACAAGGGTCCTGGGTTCGATCCTGGCTGTTGGAGGTTTGTATGTGATATTTATATATGACGCGATGGGAATGGGTGAGGAATGGGATATATTTAGGGAAGCATTGATGGCTTGCCTAAAAGATGCATGTGGCATGAGAATGGTGGGAGGTGGGCGGATTAGAAAGGGTAATGAGTGGTGGGTGAAGAAGTAAGAAAAGAAAGGGGTTTGGACAATGCTTGTCGGGAAGTAGTGCAAATGACTGGAAGATGTATAAAAGAAAGCGGCAGGAGGTTAAGAGAAAGGTGCAAGGGTTGAAAAAGAGGGCAAATGGGAGTTGGGGTGAGAGAGTATCATCAAATCTTAGTGGGAATCAAAAGATGTTTTGGGAGGTAGATAACGTGCGTAAGACAAGAAACAAATAGGAGCATCAGTAAAGGGGGCAAGTGGGGAGGCTATAACAAGTAGTGATGAAGTGAGGAGATGGAGTGAGCATTTTGAAGGTTTGATGAATGTAATTGATGATAGAGTGGCAGATACAGGGTGTTTTGGTCGGGGTGGTGTGCGAAGTGAGAGGGTAAGGGGGAATGGTTTGGTAAAGAGAGAAGAGGTAGTGAAAACTTTGCGTAAGATGAAATCCGGCAAGGAGGCGCTTTGAATTGCAGAGAATTATTCAAGTGAATTTTATGAATGGTTGGTAATAGTATTATGTTGTTGGTAGGTAGAAGATGTAGGATTGGTCGAAGATCTTCTAGAAGGATGGGGATAAGTAGTGTTCAAACTACAGAGCATAGTTTGGATAGTTGGAATTAAGAGGTAAGACAGATGGTTAAAGCACGTCTCTGCTGAAAGCTACTTGGAGGGGAAATGGCGACTAGTAGTAAAGAACGTCCATCTGTATTTTAAAGCTTTATTGCTAAGCGGAATGGGAATGTATGAAAGAATGTGAATGTGTGTTGTTAGTGTCTGTGTGTGTGTGTGTGTGTGTTGGATGTTGTGTGTGTGTGTGTGGCTGGTGTGTGCTGTGTGTGTGGTGGTGGTTGGTCGTTTGCGTTGTTTCGTTGCCTGTGCTGAGCGTGGAGATGGGGCAAGTGTGTATAGAGATGTGGAGTATTATATTGATTATTTTTATGCATGATTCGCTAGAGTTAAGCGAAATTAATATAAATAATACTAGATAGGTATAAAGAATATTCACTAATTCCTGTTACGTAAAGCGTACTAAAAGGGGAGGAGGTGGTGGAAATCTCCTGCTCATTTTTTTTCGAAGAGAAAGAGAATTGTGCAGGATAGTATCCAAAGCTCAGTCCTGTCTTAACGGAAAAGTCGGTAACGGAGAGTAATGGCGAATAGTGGAAAAAAAATAGAAAAATAATATATAGAATATATATATTAAAAGATTATTATAGATTAATATAATGGATGGTTGATAGAGGGAAGTTGCAGGGATGAAGACATCAGATTAGGAACAGAGGATTGAACAGGTACTTGGACGAGTTTATAAGGTACAAGACTCGCACTCAGTGGTCGAGGGTAAAAAGAAAAAACAAGGATCAGATAGAAACGGTGGATAGGTAAAAACGAGCCAATGAATATGGGTCTGTCAGCAGTAGCATTAATTTGGAGAATAACCGAAGCTTGAGGTCGGAGAGTGAACCCCAAGGCAGTAAGAGGAGGAAAGGGAATCAGTCTGTGGGGAAATCTGGTGTAGGGCAGTTAGTCGCGGGAAGGGTTTGGTTGAGTAATTGGTTTGTACGTAGGTGATGATGAGGGTGAGAGAGTAGGGTTGTGACAGAGAGGGTTTGAGAGCGTCAGAGGATATGGACGAATTGATTTGTACATGAGAAATGGTGATGCTGTGGTGGGTGTGGGGAAAGCCGTAAGGCAAGGTGAGTATAGGAGTTGGTATGATGGTGATTAGTAAATATTGGAGGGAATGCATAATTGTGAAGGAGGTATATTCAAGGTGACTGAAGAGGAGGTGAGGGTCAGGAGAGTGAATCGACAACATCAGCTGCAAGACAGAAGGCAAACGCGCGCTTCACTCTCTCAGGCTGAAATTCAGAGAGTAAACTACAGTGGTCCCATCACGAACTGAGAGTACGGATCACAGGGATAGCATGACACTGTGGTTCGCAGTATAAGAGCACGATCGGGGATACTAGTGGCAGCTCAAGTAGAGGATGTGTGGATCAGGTGTTTGCTTTGAAGAATGTATGTGAGAAATACTTAGAAAAGCAAATGGATTTGTATGTAGCATTTATGGATCTGGAGAAGGCATATGATAGAGTTGATAGAGATGCTCTGTGGAAGGTATTAAGAATATATGGTGTGGGAGGCAAGTTGTTAGAAGCAGTGAAAAGTTTTTATCGAGGATGTAAGGCATGTATACGTGTATAAAGAGAGGAAAGTGATTGGTTCTCAATGAATGTAGGTTTGCGGCAGGGGTGTGTGATGTCTCCATGGTTGTTTAATTTGTTTATGGATGGGGTTGTTAGGGAGGTGAATGCAAGAGTTTTGGAAAGAGGGACAAGTATGAAGTCTGTTGGGGATGAGAGAGCTTGGGAAGTGAGTCAGTTGTTGTTCGCTGATGATACAGCGCTGATGGCTGATTCATGTGAGAAACTGCAGAAGCTGGTGACTGAGTTTGGTAAAGTATGTGAAAGAAGAAAGTTAAGGGTAAATGTAAATAAGAGCAAGGTTATTAGGTACAGTAGGGTTGAGGGTCAAGTCAATTGGGAGGTAAGTTTGAACGGAGAAAAACTGGAGGAAGTAAAGTGTTTTAGATATCTGGGAGTGGATCTGTCAGCGGATGGATCCATGGAAGCGGAAATGGATCATAGGGTGGGGGAGGGGGCGAAAATTCTGGGGGCCTTGAAGAATGTGTGGAAGTCGAGAACATTATCTCGGAAAGCAAAAATGGGTATGTTTGAAGGAATAGTGGTTCCAACAATGTTGTATGGTTGCGAGGCGTGGGCTATGGATAGAGTTGTGCGCAGGAGGATGGATGTGCTGGAAATGAGATGTTTGAGGACAATGTGTGGTGTGAGGTCGTTTGATCGAGTAAGTAACGTAAGGGTAAGAGAGATGTGTGGAAATAAAAAGAGCGTGGTTGAGAGAGCAGAAGAGGGTATTTTGAAATGGTTTGGGCACATGGAGAGAATGAGTGAGGAAAGATTGACCAAGAGGATATATGTGTCGGAGGTGGAGGGAACGAGAAGTGGGAGACCAAATTGGAGGTGGAAAGATGGAGTGAAAAAGATTTTGTGTGATCGGGGCCTGAACATGCAGGAGGGTGAAAGGAGGGCAAGGAATAGATTGAATTGGAGCGATGTGGTATACCGGGGTTGACGTGCTGTCAGTGGATTGAATCAAGGCATGTGAAGCGTCTGGGGTAAACCATGGAAAGCTGTGTAGGTATGTATATTTGCGTGTGTGGACGTATGTATATACATGTGTATGGGGGTGGGTTGGGCGATTTTTTTCGTCTGTTTCCTTGCGCTACCTCGCAAACGCGGGAGACAGCGACAAAGCAAAAAAAAAAAAAATATATATATATATATATATATATATATATCCTAGGGGATAGGGGAGAAAGAATACTTCCCACGTATTCCCTGCGTGTCGTAGAAGGCGACTAAAAGGGGAGGGAGCGGATGGCTGGAAATCCTCCCCTCTCATTTTTTTTTTTTTCCCAAAGAAGAAACAGAGAAGGGGGCCAGATGAGGATATTCCCTCAAAGGCTCAGTCCTCTGTTCTTAACGCGAACTCGCTAACGCGGGAAATGGCGAATAGTATGAAAAAAAAAAAAAAAAAAAAATATATATATATATATATATATATATATATATATATATATATATATATATATATATATATATATATATATATGATGCACAGTTCCAGCAGGAGCAGGACCCGACATACGCACGAACAGCGGGTATTGCACATCAGCGATACGTGGAACTACTGAGTCTAATAATGTCATGCTCTCCTCCCCGGCGCTCCGCAGGGAAGAAAAAAAAAAGAACTGAATAGAAATCTGCCGGTGGATTTAGAAAGCCGACCTACTACCATATACCGGCGTCCTTGTTCCCGCCAGGAGCACTGCTAATTTGGACATCTAACCTGAAGCTTGAGGTCGAGGAGTGGACGCCCCAGGGGGCCAGGTAGAGGGCAGTGACCAGGGAGAAGTCATGGCTCTGGTGTGGGAGAACTCCTGTGTTGGGCATGTAAGTTCGCCGGGCGAAGGGTTTGGTTGGTCGTAATGGTGGTTGTCACGTAGGATGAGTGACGGGGTGGAGGAGAGTGGGTTGTGACCAGAGGCAGGGGTTTGAGAGGGCGTCAGAGAATATGGACGGAACATTGACACGTCTGAGTAACATGGGTGTGTGAGGTGTGTGTGTTGGGAGAAGCGTTTAAGAGAAGGTGAGTACTAAGAGGAGTTGTATGACTGGTGGTCTGAAATGTGTGCGAGAGGAATGCCAGAAATTGTGTGAAAGGAGGCGTATGAACGAGGGTGCGAGAGGAGGCGTGAGAGGTCAGAGAGATTCAATCAGACAACATCAGGACTTGGAAGACAGAGAGGGACTGAGCCGTCTTGCCTTCCTTTCACTCTCTCAGAGCTGTTGCAGGGGAGAGAACACCTACCAGGGTTCCTCGACACGCACCTGAGGAGACCGGATCACCAGGATCAGCCACTGACACTTGCCTCCCAGTTCTCGCCGTTATTAAGGAGCGACGCTCGGGGTACTAGTGCCACGCCTCACTGGAGACTGGCATGACGTTAGCACATAACATAGTCTCACTCCTGCAACTGTCTACCTCCCTCTCACATAAACAGTATATCGATGATTCGTCCATTATCGTATAATTCAAATATATCATTTGCTAATAATTCGGTAGAGTGCATTTAGAAAATGCTTTCCAGGTATCATAATGTGTTTGGTAAAGAAAAATAACAGTTTACAAGGTTAACCTTGAACCATCATGTGCCGCTCCAGTGCTCCTCCCTGCGGCGGTGCCACTTGACCTTACTCTGCTGACCTTTGGTCTGGCTGCTGCTCTTGCTCAACCAGCTTGAACTGGAGGCTGATCATACTCCTGTGTGTGTGTGTGTGTGTGTGTGTGTGTGTGTGTGTGTGTGTGTGTGTGTGTCTCTGTGTGTGTGATAATCTATTTGTACGTCTGATGGCGTGGAGCCCTGAACTCGTGTGGCCTAGTATCTTAACCCCAGTGTTTTCAGTGATAACTGTACGCAAGCACTTCATCTTTTCTCAGTCTCTTCCATGTGTCGTCAGTTCCCTCCTGAAGAAAAGTTCCCTAAACCCCCTCTTGATGTATTTCTTCCCTGGCATTCTACCTTGGTCACTTCTCCTGGAGTCTTATCTATATAGAAAATGATCAGGGTGAGCGCTGTTGTAGCTACGTAACTAGTTTAGAAAGGTTAACACACATCACTTGTTCTCCCTTCTCGAGCGCATGTTCAGGGTCTCTCCTCTCTCACATCATAACTCATTCCACTCAGTACCGATGCCATTGTCTTGCGTTCCTTTGGCTCTTCTATAAGGATGGTGAGGTGTTCAACGTCGCAGACGAAGTATCCTGTTCGTACAACACTGGTCTTCAGGTGAATCTCACGTAGGTATGAGCGTCAACATGTGAAGAGGAGGGATTAGAGAGCTGAGGGGAACGTCAGTGGGTAGACTTGCGTGTTTATAGACAAGATGATGATAAGAAAATGATGTATTACCTTGTTACTTTACCTGAAGAAATTACATTAGAATGTCACCAGTTGCCCACATAGCCAGGGTATGGTCACACGAATCATATACTACATGTTGAGCATACACTACACCCACACACTTAGCCAGGAGTTCCACACATCTGACAGTGTTGCACCACATATATAGCCAAGGTGTTCAACATACCTGACGAGGGTAAACCACACATATAATTAGAGTATCACACATAAACACCTGACGAGGGTGTATCACGCACATGCCTAGAGTGTACTACACCTGACGATTGTGTACCACACACATGACTGTTCCACACACCTAACAATGATAAAACACACATGCAGACTCACACCTGAGACATCAGACACCTGACGGTGGCTCACCACACACATGATGAAGGATAAGTAATTCATCTGAACATTCTAGGAGGTATTTTTCTCTCGGGCTAACACATCCCATGTCTTTTGGACGTCGATGACTGTGGCATCTGTAGCTCAGGATGACACTGATATAGGCATAACTCTGAGTAAACAGAGAGGTATGACAGAGCCTTGTTATGTTACTGAGGGCATACCAGCGGCGGGTGGCCGGAGCCAAGACTTCTGAGGAGATGCGTCGAGGGATCGTAGTACTATTGAAGCACTTCATGACCACGAGGGAACAAAGCGTGATGTACGCTGATCTGTGGCTAACGGATCCAGAATCTACGAAACCAGACCTTTGATCACAACGCTTCGTAGGATGTGCTTCAGTTTAGTCCACAAATCTTGAAAACGCTGAGGGAGGAAAAGATGCTTTTTGCTCTCCTATAGCTTCAAGACACATTAATAGAAAACGCTTTCATTGAGCTTAATTTGCATCACACCATTGCGTGAAGGATTGACCAAGTAAGCATCTGCTCCACACACCTAACCAGCGTGTGTGCTCTGCCATGGCGTAGGACCTGGGAAGTATACAGACTCTGAAGCAATTGAGAGTCCTCGAGGACGAGGCAGGAGGACCCTGCTCCTGGTGGTGCTGGTGATGGTAGTAGGGATCATTGCCCCCCTGGGTGAAAGTAGGTTACTAGCGTGAAGAAATGAACCAATACTGAAAATGACTGATCATTATGAGAGAAAAGAAATTTCAGCAATCACTGACCTGACCCAGGTGGCCCCAACATATACCCACATGTAGCAGAAGACTTCGCTGTGAGCTGTCTCTGTCAAAGTACGTCAGCGGAATCTATATGAAATCAGTCTATATCTAGATCTGGTTTACTGTGCATCTCCAGTCTTCAAATTCTCGACTAAAGAAAAAAAGAAAAGAGCGCATTACATCCTCTTGACAGTGGTTAGCCTCCGTCACCAGATGATGATTTCTCTATCTGCCACTTGTTCTTCGGTGTTACAGCCATGAGCGGGCGTCCTGCTCGTGATACATGATGATACAAAGGAATGTAAACAGTTACAGACCAGTGGGTCCCTCCGAGGCAGAAGTGATCAAGAACGTGTGAAGGGAGGAGAATAGCAGAGCGGTAATGGAGAAATATTTGGAAACATATTCAAAATACGGAGGCGCAAATAATGTCACTAGAAACTTATTCAAAATACGGAGGCGCAAATAGTGTCACTAGAAACTTATTCAAAATACGGAGGCGCAAATAGTGTCACTAGAAACTTATTCAAAATACGGAGGCGCAAATAGTGTCACTAGAAACTTATTCAAAATACGGAGGCGCAAATAGTGTCACTAGAAACTTATTCAAAATACGGAGGCGCAAATAATGTCACTAGAAACTTATTCAAAGTACGGAGGCGCAAATAGTGTCACTAGAAACTTATTCAAAATACGGAGGCGCAAATAGTGTCACTAGAAACTTATTCAAAATACGGAGGCGCAAATAATGTCACTAGAAACTTATTTACAATACGGAGGCGCAAATAGTGTCACTAAAAACATATTTTGAATACGGAGGCGCAAATAATGTCACTAGAAACTTATTTATAATACGGAGGCGCAAATAATGTCACTAGAAACATATTCAAAATACGAAGGCGCAAATAATGTCACTAGAAACATATTCTAAATACGAAGGCGCAAATAATGTCACTAGAAACATATTCAAAATACGGAAGCGCAAATAATGTCACTAGAAACATATTCAAAATACGGAAGCGCAAATAATGTCACTAGAAACTCATTCAAAATACGAAGGCGCACATACTGTCACTAACAACTTATTAAGAATACGGAGGCGCAAATGATGTCACTAGAAACATATTCAAAACACAGAGGCGCAGATAGTGTCACTAGAAACTTATTTAAAATACGGAGGAACAAAAAATGTCACTAAAAACATATTTTGAATGCGGAGGCGCAAATAATGTCAGTCGTAGTCTTGAAGCGAAGTATTTGTCTCGTGTATACCGAAACATATTCATGGTGTTCCTCTCAGCGACTGGCAATGGTCACTCATACCATATATAATTCCTGGAGAAAGAAAATGAGTCTCCGCACTTGAAGTGAAATAGATCAAAATTTTCGAAGCTTTGGATGATTTCAGCAAATGTGTGTTGTATCATTTCTTAAACTCGTTTCTTTTCTAAATTTAATAAGTTAAGGTCGTCCAGATGGCCTCTGTGGGATTCGTTTCTGTGTTCGAGGATCATATCAGTAGCTCGCTGATGAATTCATCATACCTTGTGTATGTCTTTTCAAAGTAAGGCGACCAACTCCAAACACGCTCTTGTAGACTGGCGCGACCCAGTGAGTGAGTGACCCAGGAGTGAGGAATTTGACCGTCTTACCCATGAAGAATAAAGAATTGTTGGCCTATTTTGCTTATCAGTTCGGCTCTCATGGCTCCAGGACACTGGATACAATTATGCCTAAATTTTATGGTATATACCTCAACAGATTTCATACTGAAGCTTGGCTTCTTTATCTCTCTTTTTTCCATGGTAACTAAGACAGTAAGAGCAAGTGATTGCCTTTATCATCGCCATCTCATATAGGCCTCCTACTTCACTTTACATCCACCCACCAGCTAGACATTCAGCCTGTCAGTGAGAAGCATCTTTCCCGCCATTCCATTGTCTCTTGGAGAACTCCATCATCTCACAGTCTATCCAGTCCTCCTGTTCTATAGTTCGTTATGATATTCTAGACGGCATCACTCCATCCCATGTCTAGATCTGCCTGCTGGTCATCTTCCTGTATCCAGTGAAGTGCTCTTCCAGGAATTCTTCCTTCATCCATCATTTCCAGACGTCCCAACCATCTCATCTCTGCTCGGTTCTTCTCGTTAGTGAAATTACATTTAAGTGTGATGTTCTTCATCGTGTAATCTAACAAACATATTTTTTCTACCGAGGAGGATATCTTATGGGCTTCATTTCTGCCGCAATCAGCCTCTTTATGTCACTGGTGGTTTATGTGTAAGTTTCTATTCCATATTTTCATTTTGGGTATGAGTACGGTGAACACGGTGAGTATGGTGAGTACGGTGAGTATGGTGAGTATGGTGAGTACGGTGAGTATGGTGAGTATGGTGAGTACGGTGAGTATGGTGAGTATGGTGAGTATGGTGAGTACGGTGAGTATGGTGAGTATGGTGAGTACGGTGAGTATGGTGAGTACGGTGAGTACGGTGAGTATGGTGAGTATGGTGAGTACGGTGAGTATGGTGAGTATGGTGAGTATGGTGAGTACGGTGAGTATGGTGAGTATGGTGAGTACGGTGAGTATGGTGAGTATGGTGAGTACGGTGAGTATGGTGAGTATGGTGAGTATGGTGAGAACGGTGAGTATGGTGAGTACGGTAAGTACGGTGAGTATGTTAATCCGGTAAGTACAGTACTAGATATGAGTCCCTTCTCCTGGAATAGGTTTGTCCTTCAGTACATACTCTATCGTTGTATTCTTTTAGTTATATCTGTATGAATACTCCCTAGAATTGATGATAATTTGACGCGAAGGATTCGAGTTTGTTTTTTTGCAGTAGCATCTCCTGCTTTAAGCTTATGCTTATAATTTCCTCTCTTGTAGCCATAACTCCTTACTTGAATCTGCTTCATTTCCAGTCCACTGTGATCTGATCTCGTATTTCCGCTGCCTCCTGAAGAGATTCTTCGCTCGTCTCCCACTGGCAGATGACTACCATCGGCATTACAAGAGATGTGCCATTTTTTTTCTGGTTTATATTTCAATCTTATCTAAGTACGTTATGTTTGGCAGTGGAAATGACACTATCTCCTTTCACTCCACTGGTTATATAAATTTCTCATTTTCAAATGGTGTATTAATTTTCTTATGAAGGGAATGTAAGTTGTTCTTATTGCTTTCAGCTGCTGGCCAGGTACTCAAAACCCTAAAACCTTTTCCAAAATTTGTCGAATTGCAGATATCATGTTTGCTGCTCCACTGTTCTTTCAGATACAATGCTGCCATAACCTTAATTTTGGTTTTATGGTTCTATTATATCTCTAACTCTTCTTTCTAATATTCTCTCGTATATCTTGGACACATGGCCTATCATAGGAGATTCTCCTTTAGCTCTCACCTTACTTGAACCTGTTTTTCAGTATTAGGCATATTGTCTGTGTTCCCCAAGCAGTTCGTATCTTTCGTTCCCTTCATGCTTTATCGATAACGCTCTATAGTTCGAACTTCCCATCCCCATTTGCCAATTGAAGAGTTCAATAAGTACATCTTCTGGGCCAGTTGTCTTTCTGTCACTTATCGTCTTCATGCAGCAATCCAAAGGTATACTATACATATAAGGAATCCTTGGGTACCAATTGTTTTAAGTTCTTCCTCGTCTTAGCCTTGCTGTAGAACATTCGACAGATGTCTGAAATAATCCCTCCATCTTTCACTAAGTAAATTTCTATTCATATGAAGTCATTGTTATCATCTTTAATGAATCGTCTTTCATATTTCGGTTTCGTAAAACTCTTTGCTGGTTTATAAACGATCCTGTTTTGAGAGGTGTCTGTCATTGATTCTTCTGACACTTCGTCCTTCATACCTCGCTTCAAATCTTTTACGTTTATCCTTTCGATGATGTATTCTAATATGGTTTTCGAGGTTCTTTTTCTTGATCTTTTTCTCAGACATTTGAATTTCATTCTAACACGGTCACCATCTCCTTAGTCTACCATGTTCAGTATCTACCAGGATCTTTGTATCCAGATTGCCTTCTGCAGCCTCGTTTATCTTACCATTCAGCATGTTCTCAGCGTCTTGCAAACTCTCAGTATCTGCAGACTCGACTGAACTGCACAATTTTATAGATTCTTCTTAATTAGAATCTGATTTCAAGTTTTCATATTTCTTCTGTTTTGCTTTTTTGGATTCTTTAATATTCTTGATTATCAGTAGCAATTGGTAATGCATGCTCAGCTTCTGTATATACTCCTGGTATGACCTTAATATTGCTTGATAATTCCATCGTCAAAAGTGAGAAAATAAACTGTGGATTTATAGTCGAACTGTCCAGTGAGTCTGTTCCAGCTGTATCTTGTAAATCTATGATTTTCTTCATGATAGAAAAAGGTCTTCATTGAGGACATGTTGCTCATACGCCAACCTATTAATTTTTGATCCCCCTAAATTCTTGTTCGGCTCTAATAGGGTTTAAATATGTTTTGTACGTGTCACCTTCATTATCTTCTGTATCATTCAGGTGTTTCATTATAGTAATTTTCCCTTAATTAAGAAGTATTTCAATTTCATTAAATCAAATCCGCATAATTTGTTCTTTAAACTGTGCTGTGAGACTCTGTCGCGGTGCGTAGATCTGCATAATATGCGCATCACTTCTCAGTGTCTGGTCAGGGAACATTATGGTTCATTGATCAACTCTACCGTTTTCATATTTATCAAAACCTTTGGTGCTACTGTCTGTATCACTTCAACCATGCTTTGGAGTTCGTTCCCAAACTCAATTGTCCACATCCAAACATAATCGTCTATAATTCTTTACTAACATCCTTATTTTTAGAATTTGTCTCTGTTCATTTATGGCTATTGATCTTTTTTTCTTTATGCCATAACAATTCATCTTCTTTGTTAGTATAAGTATTTATCATCAAATGTTGGGATCCGTGATCTCTCCCGGGTATCGTCGTCCTCAGAGGCGTCCATCAACTTCCTCCCCAGGCATCTTTGGCAGTCTTGTACACGAGGGTACAGTGGCTCCACTCACGAGGCTTGGTAAGCATCCACTTGGTAGATGGCTCCAGAAGGAGCCTTTTGTTACTGTTGTTATATTACCCCAGGACCCCTTTCTCTAGGGCTTCCTGTTGCTTCAAAACTGCGCTACACTCAGTGGTAGGGAGAGGATGGTCTTTATCGTGGCAAGTTCTTTAACGAAACTATACTGTGTTACGTTAACATGAGGAGGTTTTGTTGTTATTATGATGTTGGGTTTTTCTGTGGTAGAGAACGCCTTATGTTAATTCATCATGTTCTAAGTTAACACTTCTGGCATTGGTGTAATAAAAAAAAAGAAGGAATATTAATGTTTCCTTTGGAGAGGCAAAGTGTGTGTATGTGGGTGCGTGTGTGTGCATGTGTATGTGTATGTGTGTGTGTGTGTGTGTGTGTGTGTGTGTGTGTGTGTGTGTGTGTGTGTGTCACAGGTCCGTCAGCTGCATTATCTTCATGTCCTCTGGGACTCACCTGACCTGTCTGACAACTGACTTCCTGGATTGACATGACGTGTTCTTACCTTAGTCTTGGTAAATAGCTGCTTGATTTTCAATCTTAGAATCCAACTAACTCATACAGTCCTAATCCATGTAAATGTTACGAATAAAACTCATCCATAAATCTATGTAATCAACTCCTTGGGCACTCTCAACCCTGCTACAAACACTTAACAAATTTACTTAAAATTGAATCAATCTTTTCTTAAGGTCTTACATCAATTTGAGGAAGTTGTCCAACATCGGCTTTCCAGAAACTTCATAATAAGCACCGTGTTCTTTCCTGCGATATCTTCTGATCTGTTTCAAACCACGGAGTTTGTTCCATCCTGAACACTATCTACACTGTCTCCTGCAGCATCATGAATCATGTCACGTATCTAATACACTTAACTTAGCCACCTATAGCAGTTTCCTCATAGTTTTTTCCCTTCTGCAAGACTATTTGTATGAATGTCTAATTAATGAATATCTGGCAAAGGCTGAGCAATCTATATTTCACATTTCTTTTTCCCGGTACTTTAAACCTATTTTGGTCTCTCTTACCATTACCTAACTTCATGAATTGGACTTAAGAGCTTCTTAAGCCAACTGGAAACTGAGAGAGGAGGATCAGAGGTGAGTCACATGTTAAGAATCGTCATTAAAACTTTCACTGCGGAAGCCGCATTGGTGACTAGAAGTCGATATTATAGTTGCTTGAGTAAGTGATAGTTAAGTCGAATTCCAAAGACGAAAGAGACAACAGAAGTGAGAGCAATGGACCGATAGACAGTAAGATTAAGGATGGGCTGCGTCAAGGTGTGCTTCAAAGAAGAAAGAAAAATTTAGGCGTTTTAGACAAAGCACATACAGGCAAGCAGGAACCGGAGCTTAGAAATGAAGGGATATGTCATCCGGACAACATGACTTGCCCATATAGAGATGGGAAAGAACTGGGAAGATCCTGTGCAAGGAGAATGTTGCAGACGGCACAGGCGGAGGATGAGATAGGGAAACACCCAAAGAAGCGTTAGAGGAAAATAAGGTACCAAAAAGAATGGCTTGATCATTTGGAGCATTAGCTTTAAATTGACTGGATTAGAACGAAGGTGGAAAAGATGAATTGTGGAACGAGCTGGAGATACTGTTGGTTATGAACCAAAACGATTCGTCAGCAGGAGAAGATATCAGAACAGCACATATTCCTTTTACGGCAATACCCATGACTTGAGTAAAGACATCTTTGCTGTGTTTCTGAGTAATATATCTAAGTGGGACTCAGGGGAAAGAAAGATTTTCAAGGCCCGATACACTCAACCGTTGATGCTATAGGCATCAAATTATGGACGATCACATAATATTTTGGAGAAGAAAGATCTGGTAGAAGAAGAAGGAACATCATATTCCAATCCATCCAAGATCAACTCCACCATACAGTCAGGACAACATACTGCAGCTCTGGTTGGACAAGCATCACCCGACCTTTGGATAATTCAGTGAAATAGCTACACAGGGCTGACCACTGATCTCTTCTAAATTGCTAAACATAAGTTTTCGAGCTGGGGTGATGCAAGGTTGTCGTGCCCAGTTAGAAGTGACTGATATAAGACCATAGTGTGATGACCCGGAGGGTGTTCAAGTGTTCTAAATCTTTCAGAAGGGGAAAAGAAGAGGCTCCAATTCCACCAGGATCATTTCGTGGTGAGAGCCTAACTGGTGATACTCGTGGTGTACATTGTAATCCCTTGCAAAGAGGATTTGGACTTGTGGATGTGAAGAGTGCAATGCTTCATGGCAGGATGTCAGAGAATCGAGGAGATCGATATATTGATTTCTTATTTTTGCTGCAAATGCAGCTAATTTACTGGGCAAAACAGGATATCTCAGAGCAGAAGAAAATACTGAGAACACAAAAGGTCTAGGGAATGGGCCTCAGTGATTGAAATACATTATAGGTTACATAGTGAGAAAAGTTTTAAGATTGTTAGGACAATATAATGAATCAGTTATTCAGCAATTTGCATGGTAGATGAAGTTTACAACAGCTTAACAACAATAACTGGATGGCGTATCAAGATGAATAACAAAAGATATATTTACAATACGCAAAGTTATCGTACTTCTCAAGGATCTGAGGTAGAACATTGTTATGGATGAAATGTTTCTACATATGTTGTAATGTTCGGCAAATATCATCTCTGAACTCACTGATCTTACAACAATCAAGTACATAATGGTATATGGTGTGGGAACAGCTTAGTTTTCAGAGTGTACATCTGGTCAGCTCATTTTCAACAGGACGGTCAAACTCCCATGAATATCTATAGCCCACCTAAGCCGGGCAACAGCAATATCAAGGTGTCTACTAATCCTATTGGTGGAACCATACATGTACGGCTCTTCTCGCATGGTATTGTGGTGGTAGATGGGTCTGCTTGTATTAGTTTCACTTCTTGAGTCTAAACGATAAATCTTCGTGATCTTTTCTGAGTGATGGTTTTAAGACTTCACGCAGGTAGACAGAGGGAATAATCAATTTCATCCTTCAAGGCAGAAGTTTTGGTTTGTTCATCAGCTTCATCATGCATTCTGAGACCACTATGGAATGAAACCTAGAAAAAGTGAACTCTAAACCCAGCAAGAGTAATTTTGATATACCTGTGTCGTGCTTCGGACACAGTCATGCCACTATCACAATGAAGCAAGTTTAAAACGCTTCATGATGAAAGAAAATCACTTGCAGTGAGACTATCACAAAGTTTTTCAACTTTTTTTTAGTCTATAATGATAGAAAATATTTGCGTCTAGAGCATGAATGGCCAATTATTAACCCTAAGTCCCAGGCTATCGTGAAAACTGTGAGTACGTATCACAAAAATAACACAACCAGTTGTACATAGTTGCCACATTTGTGGGGAGGAGGATATACGACGCAAAGAAACAAAGTTATAGATGATAGAAAAGTTCTTAGTCAGATGGCTTGAGATCTGGGAAACTTAGGATCAACGATGTCAGTGTTTTTCTACTGTATTAAGTAAAGACACCACCACTGAAGTGGAAACGATGAATATTATTGTAGGAGACTCTGTAGTACAGAGCAGCTGCCGCCTGGAACCATTGCGTTTGAAAGAGAAGATCAGAAGAAGCAGACTGATGGTGTTCTTCAGAAGAGAGGTTGGATCTGAGATGGGACATGTTACAGAAAGAGGCAGACCCAGGAGCAGTGTCGCAAGTGGATCCCAGCCATCTGACGAGGATCAGAGGGTCTCTGGGAACCATCCAGCCTTTCTCGACCGGCTGCTCTGTTTTATGGTAATATATCCTTTTTTGTTATCAATTATACCACATTTTAGCTAGAATTTATGAAATTGGCACTAAGATATCAATTTGCTTGGTGTGCTCCATCCTCATTACAAGTTTGTGATTTTGAGCGTTTTTGGTTATTTTTAGGGTTCAGAGGTCACAAAATGTACAGATTTGTTTTTTGTCATTACTTGGCCATACTTCATCCAGTGTTTATGAAATTTGATATAGAATATTGATTAAAGAATCTGTGACGAACAAACCTATCGGCCTCTTGTAGGGTTTAAAGGATACCAAACACTGTTGATCATTTTGTCCACTGATCCATCTCATTTCAACCACTATTGTAAAACAGATACTTTACAACGAGATCCATAGACTGTAAGACTTGCAAATTAGGCGGTGTCTAATATTCTGAAGGGATTGAATAAACATCTTAAGTTTTCGACCCATTTATCCGTAACTTTCTGCCAATATCATTGAGACTTGGTATAGATATCCCTTACTATGGTTTCCACACACTAAGTAAATGCTGTGCTTTAACTGGATCTTAAGGAGTCTTAGTGATTCAAGGCATACTTGGAGGGAGATATATAGCATACTCATACTGAACTTGGTCTGTCTAGTTACCGGCTACATTCTCTGAGAAATCGATTCATTTAGTGGTAAATGAGGAGAGCTAGGGAGGAAAAAGGAGGGGGTTGGACAGAGAAACAAAGAAAAGGAAAAAGGAAGGGGTTGGACAGAGAAACAAAGAAAAGGAAAAAGGAAGGGGTTGGACAGAGAAACAAAGAAAAGGAAAAAGGAAGGGGTTGGACAGAAAAACAAAGAAAAAAGTATAGAGTGTGTACCGGAATGTGATGTTGCTTGATTTGTGTGTGGGTGGTTTGCTGGAGGCATATTTTTTGGTGCATTGTTTATGTATATCTCTGGTACACTGAGGCTGTGTATGTGGAATGATTTTTTCTCTTGCCTAGAAAGTTCGCTCAGCTAGGCGAAGAGCCGCTCATTATCTGTGGATGACTGGAATTTCTCTCAGAACTTTGAGGCCTCGTGAGAATCGAGCGTATTTGATATCTGTAATCACACGTTGTTGTCTTGAATAAGTCAGTGGTTTGTGAGTTCGAAGATTCTGCCATAGTTATTGTGATGTTCTCGTAAGCATGTGTTCAACGAACTAATTACGTCGTTCATGTTGGTCTTTGGTAATTTCGACATGGGTATAATTTCTCAACAGTGAATGACTTCGTTGTGCCTTATTTCGTACCGTCTGCAGCAACAGCATGCGTGACTTAGAGACGGGTTGAGTGTGGTGCTGAGAAGTGGCTCAATGTAGGAAGGATCTTACTCCTCACCAGATGTAGTATTTTGCCTCTCCGGCAGATGGCGGAATCCATACAAACTTGTCAAGGCTTCTTCACATACTGTAGATGTATTGTTGGTATGATCTATGCTATTAGAATGTGAGATCTTCTGGTGCTGTATCTAGGTACGCTCCATTTCCGTGTTCATAAGTTTTACACCTCATAAAGGCACAATTGCATCTCTGTTTCTCTTTTCTTTTGCATTTCCCATCTCTTTCACGAGTGTTGAGTCAGTAATGCCTTTCACTGTACAAGGTGGGTAGGTTCAAGGAGCGCTGAATGCTCTACGTAAAACAGAGGAATTTGGCTCCAGTGTTGTGGCCCATAGTATTTCATCAGTTTCATGATAGCTGTGATTGTAATGTTTGTTGCACAGTGTCCGAGGTGTGTATATGCCTTGCAGGAGAATCTCTGATGCCATACCCTGCCTCAGGCACCCTTAGAATCTCGTGGTGATCAGGGAACATAAATCTTATGATCTGTATGACTTCCAACTTTTACCACATTAGTATGTGAGTATCTGATATCTCCCACTATCACAAGCAGCTTCGAAGGAACCCAGTGGTCTGTTGCTGTTTGAATTCCTTCGTATTTCGCTGGTGGGAAAGGATGAAGGTTTGGTGGTTATGCTGACCAGGTCCTGTGAAGCCATTAATCAAGCTCAGAGTACGTCATAATAATGAAAGTTCGTCAAGCATTTATGTCTTAAGCTTTTCTGAACAGCACTGATTACTTCTGATCAGGTGGGTCTGGCCTCTGAGATGGCTTTAGTCGATGATATGACCGGCAAAATCTATCATTGACCACAAGTGTTGGTCACAATGTAGACCACAGCTGTTGATCACAATGACATTTGGTTACACATACATGTTTACATGGTCCAAGAGGTGTTGCTGGCCTCCGCCTTGAAGTGGTTACACTACGAATGAGATGCCACCTTCGGCGAGTCTGAATCCTTCGTCAGCAGACGTAGAGGAGTTCTCGTTGAGAATCTTTTCTCCTCACAGGAGTCCTCTATTTCCCTGCTGCTGTGTAAAGCGCAGCCTTAAAGCTGCAAGATCTCCATAAAACGGGTTCCCAGGATCACATGACAGCATTTAGGTCGAAGTGGTGTTAGCTCCTCGCTGGGCTCCGACGTGGCCGCGTCAGGTGTAGGACAGGCGTCGCAAGAGGGACAACTTGGAGCAGCAAACATATTTCCTCAGCAGCAGTGGGAGGTAAGGCCGTTCCCAGGGCGCGCGCCGCTCCGCCCAGTAGCCCTGGCACAGTTGCTCCTACTCCGTCCCTACCCTCCCAGGACACCAGCCCACTCAGCCGTGTCACCTCACCCACCTCGTCTTGACCTGACCCACCAGTATATTCACCTCCCCGCCTGGCTTACCTTGTATTTCCAGAGCCTTGACTCCAGTCAGTACTGGCTGGGGGGCTTTATGTCTCTCCCTCTCCACATGCACTGCTCACTCACCGCTCCACATTCTTGACACACCTTGCTCTGGTGTTTGACGCCCCATTGTATCCCGGCGCCCATGTTAGTAACGGCATTATCTGGAAATGAATTAGATATATATCTGGCTTGAGAAAAATCCTTTTGATGCTAAAGGAAGAATTGGCTCATCCCCTTTGCGTCAAAGTTTTTTTTTTGTATTATTTGAGTTATGAAATGATGGCGACGAAAAGATCTTAAGGTGGCAGAGTGAGAATCCTGTGTGGTATACACTTTTCTTGTGACTTTACAGTGTCTGGATCGCCATTTCTAATTATACCAGCAACAACTTATTACAGTAACAATGGACGGACTTTGCACAGTATCGGCGGATGAACTTAACACAGCAACAAAGGATGAACTTAACACAGTATCGGCGGATGAACTTAACACAGTAACAATGGATGAACTTAACACAGCAGCAACGGATGGACTTAACACAGTGTCAATGGATGAACTTAATAGCGCAACAGCGGATGAAATTAACACAGTGTCAGTGGATGAACTTAACAGAGCAACAACGGATGAAATTAACACAGTAACAACGGATGAACTTAACACAGTATCGGCGGATGAACTTAACGCAGTAACAATGGATGAACTTAAGACAGCAACAACGAATGAACTTAACACGGTATCAACGGATGAACTTAACAACAACGGATGAACTTAACACAGCAATAACGGATGAACTTAACACAGTATCATTGAATAGACCCATCGCAGTATCGATGAATAATCTTAACATAGGATCAACAATAGTTCTATTAGTCTCCATACTGATCACCAGAGTTTTAAAACAATTATTCTAAACAAACTTCTAATATAAGCTTGCAATGGATGTTACTAGTAGATACTGAGATTAATACATCATTATATCTGTATGTACAAAAAGATGGGAAATGAGTTGTGTTTATGTTGCTCTATCATGATTCGTTCAGACTCACATGTATGTGTTAGCCTGAGGGAGGAAAGCTGTTCAAACTCTTCTTTATATGTTCGTCAAGGGGTCAGCTTTATCAGTTCAGACCCATTCTCTTTCCAGGGGTTAATCACCCTAGAATGTGGTCAGGAGTAGACCATTCGGGTTTATTTTGTTCAAGGGTAAACCATGCTTGTATAAATTCAGGGGTAGGCCATACTAGTATATGTGGTCAGGGATAAACTATCCTAGTATATCCTAGCATAATACGTTTAGGGTAGACCATCCTAATATGTTACGTTCAGGGTAGACCATCCTAGTATGTTACGTTCAGGGTAGACCATCCTAGTATGTTACGTTCAGGGTAGACCATCCTAGTATATTACGTTCAGGGTAGACCATCCTAATATGTTACGTTCAGGGTAGACCATCCTAGTATGTTACGTTCAGGGTAGACCATCCTAGTATATTACGTTCTGGGTAGACCATCCTAGTATGTTACGTTCAGGGTAGACCATCCTAGTATGTTACGTTCAGGGTAGACCATCCTAGTATATTACGTTCAGGGTAGACCATCCTAGTATGTTAGGTTCACAGTAGATCATCTCAGTATATTTCGTTCAGGGTAGACCATCCTAGTATGTTAGGTTCAGTGCTACAGTAGACCATACTTGTATATTACGTTCAGGGTAGATCATCCTAGTATATTACGCTCAGGGTAGACCATCCGAGTATATTTAGTTCAGGGTAGACCATCCTAGTATATTACGTTCACAGTAGATCATCTCTGTATATTACGTTCAGGGTATAGCATCCTGGTATATCATGGTCATGGGTAGACCATCCTACCATGTGTTTAGGGGGAAATCCATCCTAGTATACATCTAGGGGTAGACTATCCTAATGATAATATTCCCTAGAGCAAACCCATCCAATATATGCTCAAGAGTAAACCATTCTAGTATTTGTAAAAGCTTCACTGCCTCAGAGGATTAAAAAGACACAAACGTTTGTAAGAAAATCATAATCACGTAATCTCACCAAATGGTAACAGTGCGTCTCTCTTACCATGTTGATCTGGAGTGCGCTAGGCGCGGGGTCCTTGTCCTGTGTGGCGACACAGGTGTTGGTGGTTGAATCCTATGAGAACACAAGGGACGGTCGTACATCGCAAAGTTGACTTGATGTCTTTAGGTGTCGGTCCCGTCACGTGTCCCCAGACGTCCACGACCGACGACTCTGGGGGAGAGAGAGAGAGGGGGAGAGAGAGAGAGAGAGAGAGAGAGAGAGAGAGAGAGAGAGAGAGAGAGAGAGAGAGAGAGAGAGAGAGAGAGAGAGAGAGAATCTACTCACTCACTTCCCCCTCCTCGCCTTCCGAGGGATGACTTCTTCCTAGATGTGGTCAGATATAAGATCATACTTGGACATAGTGAGCATCATGTTGACTGAGCACACAGGGCCCGGCTACAGGACTGACCTCCCCCCAGCTTCTCATGGTATGTAAGAGTGAGAGAGCTTGCCCTGGGCTATGCAAATTGACTGCTTTCGTAACATCATTAATCAGGTTTGTGTTTGTGGTCACGTCACCTCAACGAGAGATTTCTTTTCTTTTTTGATATTAGTTTAGACGGCACGGCTAACTGATTGCTCTGATCAAGGACATCTCATCAACGCAATATATATATATATATATATATATATATATATATATATATATATATATATATATATATATATATATATATATATATCCCCAGGTATAATGCGTATATCTATATATATATATATATATATATACACACACACACACACACACACACACACACACACACACACACACACACACACACACACATATATATATATATATATATATATATATATATATATATATATATATATATATATATATTTATATATATATATATATATATATATATATATATATATATATATATATATATATATATATATATATATATATATATATATATATATATATATATATATATATATCCCTGGGGATAGGGGAGTAGAATACTTCTCACGTATTCCCTGCGTGTCGTAGAAGGCGACTAAAAGGGGAGGGAGCGGGGGGCTAGAAGTCCTCCCCTCTCGTTTTTTTTTTTAATTTTCCAAAAGAAGGAACGGAGAACGAGGCCAGGTGAGGATATTCCCTCAGAGGCCCAAGTCCTCTGTTCTTAACGCTACCTTGCTAACGCGGGAAATGGCGAATAGTTTGAAAGAAAAAAAGAAAATATATATATATATATATATATATATATATATATATATATATATATATATATATACTGGCGGAAGTCATGTGCTCAGTTTATCATCGACCAACACTTCAGAGTGGATGAAAAGCTGGGACGACTGTGAACCCGATTGCCGCAGCCAGGATTCGAACTTATGTGCTTGACCCCAGTCGGCCCGTAAGTGCGTCACAGTCTGCAACGTCTACCGCTACACCACGGAGATGACGCCATTTATATCATAACAATATATGCTATATAGTTTCCAGAATTCGTTCAGTCCTGGTTTCTCATGACTTCATGACAGTGCAGATCGCTGTGTTCTGTTCTGATCACGTTTTCTTTTCTTTTTTCTATATTTTCGTAACAAGAGTCTCGAGTGACGTGCCCCAACCCATCCTGTGTGGCGGCGTCGCAGAAGTGGATACAGAGTGCAGTAACGGTCCTGGCCACGGGCCTCGGTGGCTGAAGTGCGTCGCAAGTTTAAGATAATGTTAACAAGCGCTGGGCAGCACTGATGAGTTACTATGCAGTTTACATGGTAAGTAAACTGTTTACAAAGAAGGAACAACCATGAATGGATTATGCATCAAGATATATATATATATATATATATATATATATATATATATATACGAATAAAGTGTACATGAACGCGCACCTTCATAGAACATACAAAGCTACAACAGCCAGGATCGAACCTGGGACACCTTGTGCAAGAGGCAGGCATGCTAACCGCTAGGCTAAGGGACTGTATAATAGGAAACAACTATTCGAAATACTAAGTACTCGAATACCCTTCGTCTCACAATGGTGAGCAACGGGGTCTATCGGTTGTTTCCGAACAGAACACATAGCCAGCTGATAGCGTTTTACCGAACCTGACTCTACAACGCGGAGTTATATGAATACGAATAAAGTGTATATGAACGCGCACCTTCATAGAACATTCAAAGCTCCAACAGCCAGGATCGAACCTGGGACCCCTTGTGCAAGAGTACTTAGTATTTCGAATAGTTGTTTCCTATTATACAGTCCCTTAGCCTAGCGGTTAGCATGCCTGCCTCTTGCACAAGGGGTCCCAGGTTCGATCCTATCTGTTGGAGCTTTGTATGTCCTATGATATATATATATATGTATATATATATATATATATATATATATATATATATATATAAAAGGCAAAATCAGAATACTTTTAAGTATTTGAGATCGACCGTTGTTGTGAATGAACTGTTTACACATATCTTGTGAAATGCTCGGGAGGAATCACAACTGAACTCACCAATTTACAACAGATGAAGGTTGTGAAGGTAGCTCTCTTCGTTAAGGTTTCATGTACTACGTTCGGTATCAACAAGAGGGTTAAACTCCTATGAGTATTTACAGCCCAGCTTGTGTTGAGCAACAGCACGGTGTCTACTGATCGTGTTAGTGAAACTATATATAAATATGATCCTTCTTGCATGACATTATGCTAGTCACTAGGTCTCCTTGAGTTGATTTCACTACTCCATAAGTCTATCAAAGAATAGTTTCATATTCTTTTGAAATGATAGTTTTAAAGGCTTTTCCCAGGCAGTCCCAGGGGATGATAATCAATTTCAACCCTCAAAGCAGAAGTTTTTTTGCTCATTCATCAGCCGTATCATGTATCCGAGCCAGTATGTGGGGAAATCTAGAGAAACTGGCCTCTAAATCTATGACTGGGTGATTTGGATGTACCTGTGATCGTGCTTTAGACACAAACATATTGCAGTTACGCTGAAGAGAGTTTAGTGTAGTTAGTGAGGAAAGAAAAATCACTTTCAATGAGATCAGTCATCTTTGGGCGTATAACTAATCAAAGGTTCATATGGAGAATGAACAGGTCAGTTTGAAATGTGGATGGTCAATGATTGCCATGTTTTACTCAGGCTATTCTCCGCTTCCATCTTCTTCCCGTGATAACTAGAAAAACCAGTGAACATATTGCTAATCTAATCATAACTTCAGTGACTAGGGATTCAGGACAATGTATCACATACTCCTCAGGTAACTGGTAATAACAATGCTATGTACGATGACGAAACATTGTTGTGTAGCCTAACGCTGGCAGCCAGTGAGAACTTTGGGCGCAGTGTCTTCATTCATAACAGTTAACATCACTCCTGAACAGACAGGTGAAATTGTGAGGTAGTTGTAGTTCTGTGAAGTTGCTCAAGTAGGAGAAAGGCCAGGGCTGAGTGTGAGGGATGAGGTTGGAGAAAGGCCAGGGCTGAGTGTGAGGGATGAGGTTGGAGAAAGGCCAGGGCTGAGTGTGAGGGATGAGGTTAGAGAAATGCCAGGGCTGAGTGCTTGAACAGAATGTGAGGGATGAGGTTGTACGATACAGGTTGCAGGTTGTGAAGGGCAGGAGGGTTCAGCTTTAAGGGTCAAACTGTATGGAGGAAGGTTGTGGAGACAGTCTTGTCAGGGACAGGTTATGTGGGACAGGTAATGGAGGGGACAGGTTTAGGTATACCTTGTTTAGGGACAGAGTGTGGCAGGGCAGATCAAGAGGAGTAGGTCGTTGAGATTAGGATGTAAGGGAAGGAGGAATGGTGGTCAAAGCCAAGTCGTTAAGGACACGAGTGTTGACGTCTTGCTGTTTTGGTCTTCGGTCAGTAAACTAAGGAGAGAGCATTCGGGTCACGCTCCCGTATTACTGATTAACGATGAGATAATTAGATTAAGCTGTGGGTGAATTTCAAAATGTGACAACACCATTTGACTTTCACGTCACCTTAGGTGACTGCCACCTTCCCCCTGGTGTATTACCAGATCAAGTGCGATTCTCTTAATGCTGAATTCCGCCGCAAAGGTGTCCACGTTGGCCTAAATCCCTCCATCATTTCTATAACAGTGGTCCAAGGAAGGAAAACCCAGGCTGAAACTTACAACCAACGTTCGTGAAGACTGTGACCTTGTCTGTCGAGTTTGCGAAGGCCACGCAGCGCCCTTCAGCCGCTCAGATGATCGGGCCAGCGGTGACCGGGCGTTATTTGACTGGGGCGGTCCGCGGTTATGACCAATGTCCCTGCGTTCAATGGCGTGTCATTACTGGAAGGTTGACGGCCTTCTTTGCCCTTTGAACTTCCCCCCCGTGGTCAAGAGAAGGTGAGAGGCCTGAGTGTGCCCTAATATTTGGGTCAGGTCAGGAGGGTGGAGTTGCTTGGAGCTGCTATAAAAGCAAGCGTCGTTACACTAGATCACCACACCACCTGAGAACCACAGACAACCAACATGAAAGCAGTAAGTCTCGTGTCTAAAGGATAGTGTTGCCACACGCTCCTCTAGTCCTACCTGTCTGTCCGATTCATAGTTATCAGTAATGATTTTGTTTAGGTCACTTTTTCAGGAGTCAAACTCTGCTGGACGATTAGTAAACCTTATTGGATCCCACTTCAAGTGTCAGTGGCCGAAATACCTGGACTGTGACCATTCAAAATATTTTCGCTGTTTCATTTCCATATTTGACGGGACAATAGATGCTAAAACTTACACTCACTGAATACCATCTGAAGATGTTTTTTAGTATTTTCCTCGACACTTATAGAATGAGCTGTCAGGGCACTGGTAATGGTTGACTTTGCATCCCATTTTCCTCGTATCATCATAATATAAAACTTATGTCATAACACCTGTAGTAATACTGTCCTTCTTCGTCGTCCCACGACACCAAAATCTAATGCTAACGGTCCAGTTTCTTATGGATTGCATTTCAATGGTTTCCCTCTAGCTTTTTCGAGCAGTCTCCACCTCCTCTGGGTCTCCATGGCCCTCCTTGTTCTTGACTTCACACCATATCCTTCCTAGTATTATGTGTTATTATTCTACCATTATCCACTGTCAGTGTTTATGTTTTATGTCAGGTACTCATCCTGTTGGGTTTGGCCGTCATGGTCGCTGCCCGTCCTGACATAGATCTCGACCTGGAAGACTTTCACCACGAGCAAGACATCGCCGAAGACACATCAGTGACTGGCTCGTACAGGTGAGTGTACACCTCCCAGGCTCGTTGGTCAACGGTTTTGAGACAGTCTCTCCTCACATAAGACACAGAATATTGTTAGCAGAAAGACAAGCCGTCCATCTGGCTCATATACGAGGGAATACCACAGACGCTTTATGATCGTACGTTATCGCTTTCTCGTTCCAGATGGACTTCACCTGAAGGTGTGGAATACTACGTTAAATACGTTGCCGACGAAGATGGTTTCCGTATACTGGAGTCCAACGCCGTCCCCGCCACTGCCGATGGCGTGAGTGCTGATGGCTCACAGGGATCCTTCATATCAATTGAGGATCTTGACGACTTCTTCGATGATAAGTAAAGGACAAAACCAAATGTTCCTTGAAATGACACTCCTCCCCCTGAGCTTTCAGACGTTGTAAAGTGACTGTGGTGCTCCTCCTCTTCCCCAACATGACCTGCGTCATTCTTCGTCCCTAACAGTGAGGTCACCGGGCAGGGGTGGCCACAACAAGAGGATGGGACGAGGCTACAATGCCTGGACCTCCCCACCACTACTCTCATTCGACCAGCTACTGTTACCTATCTTTACATTTGATCTATTGCGACTGTCTGTCTCTCTTCGTGCCGATGTCAGAATCTATTGTCGGTACCTTCTCTCAACTCAGTCCCTGTGGGCTACCCATTGTACCTTATAGTTATTTATTGCAAGAAGCAACAATAAAACTCTGAATATAAAACTCGTTTTCTCTAGTCCAAAGCCTCTTGCAAGTACATATAATCAAGATATTAGAATGATTTAAACGTTTTGAAATCTAGCGCACAATTTGTTCAGCGAACGTAGGTGACGACCAGCCTTATAGTGCCACGCACCTTACCTGCAAGACAGAGCTTCATGATATGACACAGTCAACTCGGCGGTCCAGCAGAGTATACTGGGACGACATCGACGTGGGGAGAAATTCTATGCATGAAGCAATGTGGTTCTGGGTCACAGAAACAGCTGCTGACCTTAGGCAGATAGTAGGTGTGTGGCACTTGGCGTCATTTTTAAAAGGTCACTCACACCTGTCCACGAGTGATCCTAACTGGCCTTTTGACGACCTACTCTTAGATTTGGTCATTTAAAGTAAAATCTTTTAAGTTTTTGACTGGTGAAAAATATCATCTTTCCATTATCATATCGTTATATAGGTATCCAAACGACGTATTGATCCCAGAACAATGTTAAGCGTGTATTCAACCCTTGTTCCATATCGTAGTTATGTAGTTTTCAGGTTAATCATTTCTGATAAGTGAGAGATAAGAGTCATGTTCCACTTAATATGTTGGATCTGGGGTTGCGAAATGGTCTTATGCTGTAATGTGTAAGAAAGAGGTACTTTTAGGGATTTTCGTTAACAAAATGAGCATAGATATGATCAGGTGTGATAACAGGACAGCAACTTGATCATATTTTACACTTATTGGATTGTTTTATATTGAAGGAGTTAAGGATTAGATAATTGGGAACTGCAATTAATGTGTCATTTTTTTCTAGCAGGTCCATCCAGGGTATTAAAAAGGGGATGGGATGGGCGGAAAGGGGTGTATCACTTGAAGAACCTGGAGCACGTATGGAAAGGGACATGGGGGGGCGGGGGGGTCCCCAGTGAAGGGGGTCTACTGGTCATGGATGACCCCCTCCTCCTCTAAAGGAAAAAGTTGGAGATCAGGCCTTTTTTTTGGGGGGGGGGGAGGGGGGTCAGACTCTGAAGTACATACACAAATAATCTGAAGGCTGTAGGTGCTCCCTGAAGCTGTAGGGAGTTGGAACCTTGGTCTATTACCCTTCGTTACTGCCTTTGATCCTGTGGTACTTTAATCATAATTCAAGGCTGCCTGGTCGCCTATTTTCAATAGATGCAGTCAACTAAACGTACTATACTAAGTTGGGGTCGCATTTGGTGGCATCTCGTGGCCTTTAGTATGGCCGACATGTGCTAACGTAAAGCCTTACCAAGATTCTGAATTACCTACACGTAAAATCTGGCGCCTTTAAGTCCTACATTAAGCTGTAGCAAGTCTGAGCCTTGAAAGAAGGAGCCCTTGTTGGTCTTGAAGGTCAAGATCTTTATCTTCAGATACTTCCTCTGACCCTGAAGTACCCCCAAGATACTCTGAGGTTGCTGGGTCGTTTATCTAAGGCCGTGAACTAAATGTAATCTCTAAGGCTAGAGTGGCCATTAATGGCACTAAAGGCCAACAACTTGCACCAGTCTAAAACCTGGTTCAGAAACTGAGATACCAACTCGCAAAATGTGGAGGCTTCCAAGGGCTGCGATTCGGCTTTGAAGGTAATTAAGAAGTATGAAAGTTTAGAGAAGAGACAGGTATTTTGATTTTCTATTGACAACGAAATCGAAATTGTGTCCTTTTTTGAAATCATTCCATCACTGGCCATTCGTGTCGTGGGTGGGAGAAAGATCAGGGAGAGGGACAGCACTCGGGCAAGGGTTATGGGTCCTCACATGGTTGGGTGGCGACGTTTCTCAAACTCACTGCCTGATGTGCCATCGCACCCAGTTTTGGATGTCCCTAATGAAAGGTCGGGCAATATAGAACTTGTTGGAGGAACCGTGTTGCCCTTGATAACGCCAGTCATTTTTGTGAGTTGGGAGTTCGTCAAGGGGGAACCACCTCAGCTCTCTTATCTCCCATTTGCTGCCTTGGGTAAACTTGGTGTCAAGAGGGACTCCTGGTATGATGTAAAGCCGGACAGGTTGAGGACCTATTTGTCTTTCCAAATAATGATTCACGTCCAGCTTAGCGGAAATATCGAAACCAGTTTCCTCCAAGACCTCTCGTACTGCGCAGTCCTCATCTTCAATTTTGCCTTTTGGAAATTTTTTTTTTTTTTTTTTTTTTTTTTTAAATTTCCAAAAGAAGGAACAGAGGGGGCCAGGTGAGGATATTCCAAAAAAGGTCCAGTCCTCTGTTCTTAACGCTACCTTGCTAACGCGGGAAATGGCGAATAGTTTAAAAGAAAAGAAATATATATATATATATATATATATATATATATATATATATATATATATATATATATATATATATATATAATATATATATATATATATATATATATATATATATATATTTAATATATATATATATATATATATATATATATATATATATATATATATATATATATATATATATATATATATATATATATATATATATATATATATATATATATATATATATATATATATATATATATATATATATATATATATATATATATATATATATATATATATATATATATATATATATATATATATATATATATATATATATATATATATATATATATATATATATGAAAAATGTGATGATAATGAGGGTGGTGGAAGAACAAGTCCAGAGAACAAACTTTATTCTAGACGTCTCAACACAAAGTCTTCTTCATGCAGAATAACATCGCAGGGAACCATCAAGCATACATATATTTACAGGCCAAGTTCCTCACCCGTTTCGTTCCCTTTCTCCGATTGGCTAGACTGGTCCGCCGGTCCCAGCCCCGTCTTCCTGGCTGACCACTCACATATTACTATAAGACTTGAAATCTCCGCCCAGCTGACAGAGCGTGATCTCGTATTTGTGGCGTCTTCCACTCTTGCTCTTCTCTTCGTACCATCTGGTTAGACGCCCCTTCTTACTAACAGGTTCTGGGGATACTTAACTCACCTTCTTGTTCTGTTAATTTTCTTTCTAATCCACGCACTGTATCAGTGAGACAGGCTCGCCTTCATCTAGTGCAAGGGATCCTATAAACAATACTTGTTTTGTGTCACCAGCGCCGTCTTGCTCACCCACTTTAGGTCTTGTATGATCTCCAGCTTCCCCCACCAGACGATGTAGCAATGTACAAGCTGTTGTATTCCAGGATATCGTACAGGACTTGCCCCTGTCATTAATTAGGTGCGACAGGAAATCTAATTCAAGTCAATTAATTCATTTCTTTATTATCTTCTTCCTGTTCGATACTCAGTCTTTTTTCTTCTCCCCTCCCTTACCCTCCTTGCTTTGTTCTGGAGCATGTTGTGCTAAATCCTGGGGTAGCCCAGATTCAGTAAGAACTAGTCAATTCACCTCATCATCTACGTGTTCTTTGATGCAGTTCTTTTAAGTTAAAGCCTGAGAAATTATCTTATCTACGTGTTCTTTGATGCAGTTCTTTAAGTTAAGGCCTGAGAAATTATCTTATCTACGTGTTCTTTGATGCAGTTCTTTAAGTTAAGGCCTGAGAAATTATCTTATCTACGTGTTCTTTGATGCAGTTCTTTAAGTTAAGGCCTGAGAAATTATCTTATCTACGTGTTCTTTGATGCAGTTCTTTAAGTTAAGGCCTGAGAAATTATCTTATCTACGTGTTCTTTGATGCAGTTCTTTAAGTTAAGGCCTGAGAAATTATCTTATCTACGTGTTCTTTGATGCAGTTCTTTAAGTTAAGGCCTGAGAAATTATCTTATCTACGTGTTCTTTGATGCAGTTCTTTAAGTTAAGGCCTGAGAAATTATCCTATGATAAGTCCTGATTCTGTCCTACTGCTGTTCGCTGACGAAAAGCGAATGAAGTCGTTCCTGTTGGTGTGTTTCTTATACATAGATAATCTCGAGCCCAGATCAGTTCTCCAGAGGACGGTGTGTACGTGCCCTTTCCCAGTCGTTTCTCCTTCGATGGTCAACTGTATTGTCTCACTAGCTTTCTTCAGCCGTCTGATCTTGTCGGGTAGGTTAGTTCTACTCGAGATATCGTCCACGCTCTAAGCGGTTGACCAAACCGTTGTCTACCATGTTAGGTTCTATCAGTAAGGCGCATTTCAGGAAACCCGCTGACATTACACAAAAACGTAACATTATGAATTGCGAGGGTAAGAATAGAGTAAGTGCTAATGTAAGAGGTTAGTTCACAAAGATTCTGGTGGATGGACATAGCTATAGAAGTAGTGAGGAAGGCAAGACATAATGCTGAATATGGAAACTTGTCAGTATCCAAAGGGGATTACGTGGGACTCCTTTCGGTGGGAGTGTGATTTGGACCGTCCTTGTATCATGTAGACTGTCAACACTATAGCAGATCAGCAATGGGATTGTCCCTGATGGCGGCCATGACATACTTGTATTACACTTGGAGACGCTAGAGGACGGCAACTTCACCAGAATCTTAGGCAGAGTAACCTCACGGTTCTTGTAAGTGTACTGATGACATCAAGTGGCGTTGACCTGCACGACAGTAGCCAGACCGAGGCTAACCGAGATCAGTGAGAATATAATTGACCATCGAAGGAGCAGCAAACGGGAATGCTTCCACTCCCAAGACACCGTAATTAATGAACTGGGGTGATTCTGGTGGTCTGGGTGTCTTAAGAAACCTACCAACTGAGACGACTTCATTCATTTCCTGTTAGCCCACAGTGATGCTAAAACACAATTAGGGGTTATTATGGGCTATGTTCTCAAGGTGTTAAGGAGTTGCAGAGATGAACACCTGGAAGATGAATTTAGTGATTGAATCGTTCCTGAAGCTGGACTACCCCAAGGATCAGATCCACAAGGTCCAGAAAAAAAAGCAAAACAAGATAAGGGGGAGATTAAAAAGGCATAGTTCAAACAGGAAGAACAGCATTATTACTGCTGTTGGACTTATACTAGTTGACAATGAACGACTGCAGCATCTCAGGAATTACATACCTGAACTTGAGAAATGATTGGATGACATTTCATGCATCAAAAGCTACTCTAATGCTAACCAGTGGGTAAAACTCACGTGACTGAATGGTCGGTTTCTAACGAGGTGTAAAAATGCCTTTCACGGTGAACGAGACTGTTTAGCTTTGATGTTTCATCTCTTTTCACAAAAGATCCAGTTAATGACTTCTTAGAATATTTATTTGATGTATTGGATGGTACTCATTTACCTGTTTCAAAGTCTGTTTTTAATGAATTGACAAAATTGTGTAATAAAGACTCTGTATTTCAATTCAATGGAGAATATTATGCTCAGATATTTGGTATGGCAATGGGTAACCCACTTTCCCCTGTTTAAGTAACCTTTATATGGAATTCCTTGAAACAAAGGTACTAAAGGATGTCTTACCTTCTAAAGCAATTTGGTTTAGGTATGTTAATGATGTTCTTTGTGTTTGACCAACAAATGAAAATTTATGAACATTTCTCCCTTTACTTAACAATTTAGTACCTTCCGTCAAATTTACTGTAGAGAATGAAAATAATGGTATCTTTCCATCTTTAGATTGCATGATCCATAGGAATGGAAACAAGTTTAAGTTTAGTATATAGAGAAAATCTACCAATGTATGCTCATACATCCCTTATCACTCAGCTCAACATGACTGGGTTAAATTATCATCATTCCGTCTATGTTTTTTAAGGCATTACGTATTTGCAGTCCAGAGTTTATTAATGATGAGTTTGAGAAGATATATTCTATTGGATCCAAGTTAAAGGATCCTAACTTTTTCATTGATAAATCCCTTAAGTTAGCAAAAAAATCATTTTATAGAGTTGAACCCGAATTTCCCCTTGACACCAAGAACATTTTAATACTGATCTTACTTTACTTTCCATGTTGCTTAGATCCTTTAATGCAAATGTTGCCTTCAGCAACAATACTATAAGGAACATCTTAATCAAGAACTCACCAGAAAGCTCTGCAGGATGCATCTACAGAGTACCATGCAAAAATTGTGAAAGTTTTATGTAATTTTTCTACTCATGTGTCACGACATGTTTCGTGGAGGCACTCCACCTCATCAGCTGCCGGTACTTAACACAGTTTTTTAAATCCCAACATCACACTTGAGTCCCACCGTCCAACACTAATCTGGACAGACCGACCACTGGCCACTTTAGCTGGTAGTAACCGTTGTAAGGGAGAGTGATTAAGGGGGTTCACGTGGCGGGGGTTGCCTGGGTAGCTGGGTGTGTCTTGAACAACTTTTTTTTAATGTTTTCGTGTATTGTCAATTCGCTCACAATGATTTGCTTAATGCTAGGATGGGGACAAATTAAGGCTTTTAGTATTAGTAATTAACATAGATTCAGTGATGTTGCGTGTGGCATGATCAGCAGAGCGTTATAGAATAACGGGATTTTCAAGATCTGTGGGAATGATAATTTTCATGACAATGTTTAAGCGATCGCAGTTTTGTGGTCATCCCTGCGTACTGCATGACGGTGCCAATAACACCTCTCCGTTAAAGGGCGTGGTCTATATAAAAATCTTTACATGCCTTTCAGTTGACGGCGTAAATGCTCTCAATTCTTGCATGATTTGGCCTACTATTTATCAAGCACAATAACACCATCAGTAAAACCTAAATGAATAGTAGGTCAAATCAATGAACAATTGTGTGTACAAATAAGATAGTGAGGAATGGGTACATGTTACCAGTATAACATTTTTAATCTCGTCTAATATCAGAGGAAATACTTTACTTATTCCTTAATAACGACTAATTTTCCAGGTGCAATAGATATGTGTGGCATATTTTCTTCTGTCGTTTCGTATCTTTTGTCACTATCATTAATATTTACATTTTCTTTTTATAATGTCGGATGTATGGAAAGCTTAACAACTACACCAGCATTTTTCTATCATTCTATCATTCTATATATATATATATATATATATATATACATATATATATGTTTTGGACAATCACATGTTTACCAAATGGCGTCCTAGCTTCGTCTCTTCGATGTATATCAACTGACTGTTATATTTCTCTCTTGTGTTTCCCCTGATGATGTGATTATTACACGAAAGTGCACTTGGGAACTTTTCGTGTTTCATTTTCCCCGTGGACTCATAGGAATATATATATATATATATATATATATATATATATATATATATATATATATATATATATATATATATATATATATATATATATATATATAAGTGATACGTAAAGAACCCGTAGAATAATGGAGCCGGGGTGCACAGGAGTAAAGAAATTATCTGAAGATTGAGGTGACGCTTATGTAGCGAGCGCGTGACCCGGGGAGACCCAAAGGCCGAGTGGTGTCTCGCTGACGAAATTATTGTGAAAGTCTCGGCGTCGGTGGACGAAACACTTGTCTCCACAGCCTCATTTACGTTAACAAACATTTCTTCTTTTTTTCTTCTTCTTCTTCTGTCGGACGGGTTTGATTTGATACAAGCGATACAGATATCTTGAGTTAGCTTATAAACTTTGGAAAATGATTCTTGGAAATGACCTCGAAACTGACAGCTGACCTTCCCCACAGTGTGACTGACAGAGGCATCCAGTTGTCGAGTGGCGTCAGAGAGTAGGTAGGGTAAGTATGGGAGGGAGAGTGAGTGGGGTAAGTATGGGAGGGAGAGTGGGTGGGTTAAGGATGGGAGGGAGAGTGAGTGAGGTGAGGATGGGAGGGTGAGTGAGAGTGGTAAGGATGGGAGAGAAGGAGAGTTGTGGTAACGGGAGAGAGAGAGAGAGAGAGAGAGAGAGAGAGAGAGAGAGAGAGAGAGAGAGAGAGAGAGAGAGAGAGAGAGAGAGAGAGAGAGAGAGAAGCGTTGGAGGATAGGGCAGTGGGAGACATGGGGCGCACGTGACGACCCTGCGTGAATCTCTCCGTCAGGAAGTCGTGAACGGAGATGTCAAAGACGTTCTCACGAGTCGTGCGGGTAGAGCGCAGTCATCCAGAGCTCTAGCTAGTACAGCGCTCGCCTGGTGCGATGCATCACGAGATGGACGAAGGTGTGTGGCGGTTGCATTGTGGCTCTGTGGGCATTTCAGTGAGTATGTGTCTTGTCAAAGGCTTGGCACGGGAGGGAAGTCTGTGACAGCAGGTGGCTGAAATATGGGGCTGAGGTGAGTTTTTTATCTGTGCATGAAGGTGGATGGATGGTCATGAAGTGGCTCAGAAGTTAGTAGGTCGCTGCTGCTGCAAAGAACTGCGTGAGAAGCATGTTGAGGTGGCATTGTATAGGAGGCAATTCTGTCTATATGAATAATGTATAAGGATATACAATATATATACTGTGTATTGTGGTATGGTGGCTAGTTGTGCTCTCTTCATAGCATTCGGAAAACTGTTCATTGCTGACGTCACTGAACTGGCTCAAAAGATTAATGGCTGTGTTCAGGTCACCCGTTACTTCTCTGTCCTCCGCGATAGGCACATTTGTCTCCTAGCCTTTTCCTGCAACTCAGCCTACTTGATTCTGGTGCTATATTTGTTGTCCTTCACTTGATCTTCTCTCTTATTATGCAGATGTTGATCCTTTGTCGTTGCTGAATAATTGTTGATTGCTCTGGGTGCAGTGTTTTGCACGGTTTCTAATTTTGTTACGTTTGCGTTTAAGAGGATGAGCGACGAGGCAGGTGAGGCGTGATGTAGGGTGGAGCTGATAGCTTGTCTCTATGGATTCCATTTTTCCGTTTCCTGGAATCTGGATTCATGTGATGTAAGAAGAAGTGTCGTTTGTGAGTCTCATATGTAATGCCTAATATGGGTGGTGTTTTGTTAAATCGGATTAATTAGTCGTTCGGGGTGATGTAAGAGAACAAGTTTAATTCATATCTGTCAGGGGTGAGGAAAGTGACGGTGGATATCTGTGAGGCAACAAAGATGTGAAACTCTCTCGTCATACAGTTATATATACGTCTTGCATATACCTAAGCCTATATATGCCAAGTCGACCCATACGCATGTGGGTGGAGCCTGTATGCTACGTCACTGGCCCTAAACAAAGAAAACGTGTTGGTACAGGGTTAACGAAAACGTAGATTCATCTACACTTTTCTCACACTTTCTATACCTTCCCTCACAGTATCCAAACCTTTCCTCACAATATCCATACCTTCCCTCTCAACTGAGGGTTCAAGGCTGCGTGAAGTCACAGGTCGACCTGCGCGGCCGGGTCCGTTTCTTGGAGGCAGAGTGGGTCGACTTAGTATATATAGGCTTAGACATATGCAATGAAAAACCCACAGGAATACTTGGTAACTCAATGGCGAGAGACAAACACTCCTGCATATAAACGATCTCAAGCGAAAACATATACACATCACACACGTACACACACCAAAGATAAAGACGATGACACGTACAAACCAAGTCATATATACACACACAGCGCATATCTAGATGAGTCATATACCACAAGAACACACACACACACACACACACACACACACACACACACACACACACACACGTAGTCATACAAACACACAAGCACAAGCACACGCAGTGATAATGACACGAGTGTCAACGTCCACCGTCTATGAAGGTTCACTTCACAGTTATAAGAACCAAACACGCAGTAGTAGCACTAGAACAGCCACTTTTTCACCTTGTCAGAAGTTGTTCTTTTTAAGTGACAAGAAACAGGTTTACCTGGAACCCACAAAAGTGTCAGTCACTAGGGCATTCCCCACTTTATGTCGTTTCCAAGAGCATTTCCACAAAATATATACTACGACATTAAGGAATTCTGTTTCCTTTATTAAAGATATTCATGAACCATAGGTATGTTCACAGGCACATGGAAGCCAGCTACAAAGATACTCTTATCTATACACCAATGGTGAATGAGTCAAGCTGGCTTAATCCGAATTAGGATAAGACCTTCTAGGAATACCGAAACTACGTTGGCGTTCAAAGATGAACTCGAAAATCTTCATATCTTTCAATACAGCCATGTAAGAGTATGTTCAAGGTACATCCCTTTTGTACATCAGGAACAGGATGATCACAGAGACTGACATACCTGACTGCATTGTTCTCTTAATTCTGCGAGAGTATTTGAATATCCGAAGTAATGTTCTTCTTGAGACATGTACATTGTGGCGCCTCCGCCTCCCTCCTCCCCGGTTTTTTTTTGTATGGAGAGCTTCCCCTGCAGATTGCCACCAGCGTCCACCAACGTGTCAAGTGTCAGAATTGGTATATTCACAGACTTGGACGACATCACCTGTAGGATGACACAAGGTTACTCATCCTTGGCCCACTCATTCTCTTGGCTGTGACACATGAGTCTTCTCAGAAATGAGTCTAATTCTACTCAGTTTTAGTTGACGGTTTTATCGCCCCGTTGGTGTCACCGAGATGCTCCTAACCTTAGCCCATAATGAAGGGGGCTTAAAATGTACATATTGTTCGACAAGACAGCTGAAAAATTCGAGTCCTTTATGGCCTCTATTAGACGTAGACAACATCATCATAAAAGTACCATAAGTACAGGCTAGGTATGAAAGTGTCTCTCGTAATCTGAACGTTAGAACGTGTCTTAAGTCTGGTAAGGTCAGGCCATCATGGTTAAAGTAAGGCGCTCGACGCCGCTAGCTATTGCCTGCTTCGCCGCCCACCGTCCATGGCGGCCACCCCTCGCCAGGCAGACCACCTGTTACTGTCTTGGTGCAGGACAGGGACCCACAGATGGTCACCCGTCCCGTAAAACAAATTCTTCAAAGCGAAATGAAGCAAAGTTATTCGATGTGTGTTTAGGTAATTGAATGATTTAGTTTTAATAAGAATATGCCGTTTGCCTCACGTGACAAAATGGAAGTTTATATTATACTCAAGATAATACGAGATGTGTAGTCATGTACAAAATACGTAGAAATAGAAATATGTTATCACCATCATCATCATCATCATTGTTTTTATTATTATTATCATTATTGTTATGACTGTTCTTCTTCTTCTTCTTCTTCTTCTTCTTCTTCTTCTTCTTCTTCTTCTTCTTCTTCTTCTTCTTCTTCTTATTATTATTATTATTATCATCATGATTATTATCAATATCATTATTACTATTATTATCATCATTATTATTCTATTATTATCATTATTATTATTATCATTATTATTATTATTATTATTATTATTATCATTATTATTATTATCATTATCATTATCATTATTATTAATATTAATATTATTATTGTTATTATTATCATTATCATTATTATCATTATTATTATTATTATTATTATTAGTATTATTATTATTATTATTATTATTATCATTATTATCATTATCATTATCATTATTACTATTATTATCATTATTATTATCATTATTATTATCAATTTTATTATAATTATTATTATCACCATTTTAATTAGTATCATTATTATTATCATTATTGTTATAATCATCATTATCATTATTATCAAAATCATTATCACGACGAAAATAAAAGTCCTGACAAAAGCAGAGAGAGAGAGAGAGAGAGAGAGAGAGAGAGAGAGAGAGAGAGAGAGAGAGAGAGAGAGAGAGAGAGAGAGAGAGATACTTACAAGAAGTAGGATAAATAAAGACACAGATGTGTACAAACACACACACACACACACACACACACACACACACACACACACACACACACACACACACACACACGCATATTTTGACACACAGAAACTAATTGGTACACACGCATACACACACGAACACCCCACACACACACACACACACACACACACACACACACACACAACTAGACCTGGTCATCAACTTTCATGTGCTAGTTAAAAACTTGTTGCTCCACTTTGGGTTTACTAGTCGAGGGTGATGTGATGTGATGAAACTGCCAGGTTCATGGCCGACCTAGGCTTACTTGCAACAGTGTGTGTGTGTGTGTGTGTGTGTGGTGTTCGTGTGTGTGTGTGTGTGTGTGTGTGTGTGTGTGTGTGTGTGTGTGTGTGTGTGTGTGTGTGTGTTTGTGTGTATATGTGTGTTTGTTTGTTTGTGTGTGTGTGTGTGTGTGTGTGTGTGTGTGTGTGTGTGTGTGTGTGTGTGTGGTGTTCGTATGTGTGTGTGTGTGTGTGTGTGTGTGTGTGTGTGTGTGTGTGTGTGTGTGTGGGTGTGTGTGTATGTGTGTGTGTGTGTTTGAGTGTATATGTGTGTGTGTGTGTGTGTGTGTGTGTGTGTGTGTGTGTGTGTGTGTGTGTGTCCAATTACTTATTTGCATGGTATTGGGTGGGGCCCAATCCACTTAAATTGATCTAGTCACACACAGTGCTTTAGATATCTGTCTATATGCTGTCCTCGATCACAGGGTCATCATTCTGTGTACTTCAGTCATCCACCAATCCCACACTATATAGGTATTTTCAATACCTTTTATGACAAGTTTCTGGCTTAGTATTCTTCTATGGTCGGAGAACTGTCGACTGTTGACGTCATCAAACTGGTTTTAAGGCTTAAAGGTTGTGATCAGGTCACCCCTTACTCCTCTGTCCTCTATGATGGATACATTCATGGCCTCTAGCCTCTCCCTGTAACTCAGCCCACTTCATTCTGTTACCATCTTTGTTGTCCTTTTCCTGACCTTCTATATTATGTCTATGTGCTTCTTTAAGCGCGTAGGTCAAACTCGAGAAGTATAATCCAGTTTTGGCTTAATGTAGGATGTAAACTATTTATTGTATATATATTTTTTTGTCTCTGCTCTTAGATACAATTCTGTCATCTGTCATCTGCCAGCAGACAGTTGGTCTGCTAATCATTCTCCTGAGGTGGAACTCAGGCGAAAGGTTAAGGACGATGTCGACTACCTAAAGTCTCTCACATATAGATTTGTGCAGTTTATATCATGCTAAATGATATTCTTATAAAGGCCTTCTTTCAGTGTGTCAATCCTCATAACGTTACATTTATTCGGTCTGAATTTCAGCAACCCTGTATCATACCAACTTTGGAGACAGTTTAGCTTCCTTTATAAATGGCATTTCACATCCCTCAAGACCTTTGTGTCATATGCAGATATTAATGTAAGAGTCCGTACCTTCAGGTAAGACCCTTACATGTATCGAGAAGAGTTATGGTCCCAGAATAGAACCTTGCGGTTCGACACAGATAACCTCAATGCACCTCGAGAGGGTTCTTCTGACGTGCATTCTTTATTCCTTTCCACTAAGATAAGCTGTTCGTCGAAAGGCTCTTCTCTTTATTCCTTCCTGGCGATCCAGTTGTTTCATCAGCCTCTCATATGGTACAGCGTAAAATGCTTTCTAGAAGTCGAGATACAGACATTACACTCATCCTCTTTTCTTAACTAAAACCAAGCTTACCTTCCAGTAGAGATCAAAGAAGTTTGTTGAAGATGACATCCTTTTCCTAAAACCTTGTTGCCTCTCTCATTTAGGTAATTTCTCCCCTGCAGGAAGTGATTTATTTGCTTTTTGATTATCTTTCCCAGTACCTCAAAGACCATACTTGTCACGGAGATCGGTCTGGGGTTCAACGCGTCTTCCTGATCTCCTTTCTTATAGACAGGTATGAAGTTTGCCCATCTTCACCTCCTTGGCACTTTGCCTTTCTTCAGAGACATCTTGAATCGTATTTCAAGAGGTCTGAACTATCGTCCCTGTATGGATTAAGGTCCTCTAGTATTCTGTTGATATGTCGTATAGTCATATTCGTGATTCCTAAGACTCCCCCCCCCCCATGATGAGAAAATATCATCTTCTATCGTGAACTTGCTCAGTTCCTCACACATCCTTCCATCATCCTCTTCAAATTTTTTCTTTGAATCACTTAGTCTGATTAGATGCTCATTCACTGACAGTTTACTTTTGATGAATCTATTGAAAACTTTTGGATTAACTCCTGCCTTGTCTACAAGATTCTTGCCAAAGTCTCTTTGTTCCTCTTTTCTTATCCTTTATACTCATTCTTTGCTGTCTTATAACTATGAACCAGGTGGATGGCTGGTGTGTTAGTTACAGAATTCCTATCACACCTTGAAGCTCCTTTGTTTTTTGACATCTTTTATTGAACCATTCCTCCCTCTTTCGTAGCCTTCGCCGTGCATCTGAGGCTAGAGGTACATTATGTTCCCACTCCAACATGATAGATTTCATAGAACCTTTCAACAGAATGCCTCATATACTGGCTGTCGAATTCCATAGATGCTGCTGTGTTTTGTGTAGAAGTCATGATTGTGACTAGTTTTTTTACTTTGGTCTCATCTCTGTTTTTTTTTTAAGAGCCTAATGTACCACACAATTCCACTTAAGCTTCACATGATCACTTCTTCCGGCTGGTATATGATATATGATATCCTCAATACCATGTTAGTATGTGATGAGAGGCGTCACCGGACTTTGCCCTGCTTTTTTGCTACGACGCGAGTTAAAAGTCACCTTTGGCGAGGTTGTTACATTCGGAGTACAATTGCAACGAAGAACCTCTCACTCCAGAGGAGTTTGGCCTTCCCCTGCTTCCGATTGTAACGCAACCTTGAACTTGCAGGAGGCCCTGGAGAAGATGCCCTTGGGTTATATGATAACAAATCATAAGTGTAAAGATAATCTAGTAATGATGGTTTATAAGTCCCTCTACTCCAAATAAGTCTATTGACATACTATCAGGATAAAGTTTCCTGTATACGTTCTAAACACTTGTATCTTCATGATTCTGTTACCATTAGGATCCATGTTACCTCAGCTCATGTCTTTATCATTCAAGTTGTATCTTGTGAAGATTTTTACCATCTTTGAGACATGCGTGCTTTGAGACATGCGTGCTTAATGCTTCATGTACTTTCCTGATTCTTCATTCATTGCTATCATTATATTTACTCTAGATGCTTCAGATTATTTAGAAGATTGTATAATATCAGCATTACTATTTCCACTTCTTTCTCGCATGTGCCACTTCCATTATGTTTGGTCTGAACGGGCCATCTTCCACGACTTCCTAACACCTGAAGCTGTGTCATATTAGGAGAGTCAACCCTTCGCCTTCTTCCTCTTCTGTTTTCCTCCCTACTATCATGTACCCCGCTGAACTGAACGAGCGAGATCTAATCTCCTTAGCCGGCTTTTGTTCTCACTGCTCCAAAACTGTCTGGGGCGTTTTCCTTAAGCGGTTAAGCGATGCTGACCCCGATACGTTCACGGGCCGCCCCGGGTTGAGACCATAGGTTCGAATCCTGGTCGTGACAACATGTCCACAGTCAACTCAGCTGTTCATTCTCCCCTTGGGAGATATATTACTTAACTACCTAGGCTGGGACGCCATTGGTAAACAAGCGTCACTAGTGACGCTTGTTTACCAATGGCGTCTTAACTACGTCTCTTCCTTGTATATCAGCTGACTGTTCTGTATCTCATTCTTGTATCTCCCATGATGATGTGATCATTACCTGAAACTGCACTTGGGAACTTGTCGTGTTTCATTTACCTGTGGCTTCCCTGCATCTACTATATCACGCACGCTAAAATGAGCTCTTGCAATATATATATATATATATATATATATATATATATATATATATATATATATATATATATATATATATATATGTATTATCCATGGGGATAGGGGAGAAAGAATACCTCCCGCGTATTCCCTGCGTGTCGTAGAAGCCGACTGAAAGGGAAGGGAGCGGGGGCTGGAAGTCCTCCCCTCTCGTTTTTTCTTTAATTTTCCAAAAGAGGGAACAGAGAAGGGGGCCAGGTGAGGATATTCCCTCAAAGGTCCAGTCCTCTGATCTTAACGCTACCTCGCTAACGCGGGAAATGGCGAATAGTATGAAAGAAAGAAAAATATATATATGTCGGTTTGCGGCAGGGGTGCGTGGTGTCTCCATGGTTGTTTAATTTATTTATGGATGGGGTTGTTAGGGAGGTGAATGCAAGAGTTTTGGAGAGAGTGGCAAGTATGCATTCTTCTGTGGATGAGAGGGCTTGGGAAGTGAGTCAGTTGTTGTTCGCTGATGAGAAATCGCTGGTGGCTGATTCGGGTGAGAAACTACAGAAGCTGGTGGATGAGTTTGGTAAAGTGTGTGCAAGAAGAAAGCTGAGGGTAAATGTGAATAAGAGCAAGGTTATTAGGTACAGTGAGGTTGAGGGACAAGTCAATTGGGAGGTAAGTTTGAATGGAGAAAAACTGGAGGAAGTGAAGTGTTTTAGATATCTGAGAGTGGATTTGACAGCGGATGGAACCATGAAAGCGGAAGTGAATCACAGGGTGGGGGAGGAGGTGAAAGTTCTGGGAGAGTTGAAGAATGTGTGGAAGGCGAGAACATTATCTCGGAAAGCAAAAATGGGTATGTTTGAGGGAACAGTGGTTCCAACAATGTTGTATAGTTGCGAGGCGTGGACTATAGATAGGGTTGTGCGGAGGAGGGTGGATGTGTTGGAAATGAGATGTTTGAGGACAATATGTGGTGTGAGGTGGTTTGATCGAGTAAGTAATGAAAGAGTAAGAGAGATGTGTGGTGTATTGAAATGGTTTGGTCACATGGAGAGAATGTGTGAGGAAAGATTGACAAAGAGGATATGGGTGTCAAAGGTGGAGGAAACAAGAAGTAGGAGACCAGATTGGATGTGGAAGGATGGAGTGAAAAAGATTTTGAGCGATCGGGGCCTGAACATGCAAGAGGGTGAAAGGCGTGCAAGGAATAGAGAGAACTGGAACGATGTGGTATACCGGGGTCGACGTGCAGTCAATGGATTGAATCTGGGCATGTGAAGCGTCTGGGGTAAACAATGGAAAGTTTTGTGGGGCCTGGATGTGGAAAGGGAGCTGTGGTTTCGGTGCATCATACATGACAGCTAGACTGAGTGTGAACGAATGTGGCCTTTGTTGTCTTTTCCCAGTGCTCCCTCGCGCGCGTGCGGGAGGACGGGGTTTCATTCCATGTGTGGCGGGGTGACGAACGACGAGAATGAATAAATGCAGCAAGTATGAATTATGTACATGTGTATATATGTATATGTCTGTGTATGTATATATATGTATACGTTGAGATGTATAGGTATTTATATGTGCGTGTGTGGACGTGTATGTATATACATGTGTATGTAGGTGGGTGGGGCCATTCTTTCGTCTGTTTCCATGCGCCACCTCTCCCCATTTTTCCCATTTGGATCTATTCTTTATCTATTTTTCCCCCGTATTGTAGTTCACTGTATCATGGTCGATGAACGGCCTACTGAATTCCAGCTTGCTTTCAAGTGTCTTATCCTGTCTATGTAGCGCCTGGCTAGAGGACTCCAAAGGAAATGTAACCACACCTGGTCGTTGCCTCACTACTTATTTACAACCAGTAATTCTCATTCTTTCCCTTATCACAGAAAGTATGTCAATAGCTCCCAACAATTATTTCGGTGATCCTTCATACTTTCTTTTGTCCCTTTTGTTCTACCTGGCGAATGGTCTAGTCCAAACATAATCAGTGATTTACATCTATCAAACTTCTGCTTTAACAATCTTTCAAATTTTGGTGCCACTCATTTTTTCACTTAGCTCCTTCAGTAATGAACTGTCATCCTCTGTGTCTCTAGTTGTTTTCTTAAATCTCCCTTCGAGCCAGTAAGTGTTAATTCTTTATGTTCTACACTTTTCTACACCGTGTGTGTGTGTGTGTGTAGGGTTACTGTTTGTGTGTCACAAGGAGAGTTTTACACTCGTGTAGCCCTTGTATATATGTACCATGTCTTTACTCCTATGTGTACACACACACACAAACACACACACACAGACACGGATAGACAGACAGACAGACACACACACACACACACACACACACACACACACACACACACACACACACAGCACTAAGCCAGGTACCCATATAGCGACCAAGCCCAGCTGACAGGAAGAGCACCTTCGTGGGGAAGTAAACTAATTGCTGCGCTCAGGATTCGGCCTTGCCCCAAGCGGTTCCGTGGTAACTCATGGTCAGCAACGCTGTGTGTGTGTGTTTGTGTGTGTGTGTGTGTGTGTGTGTGTGTGTGTGTGTGTGTGTGTGTAACTAGATAATGTGACTGTTACTGCACTGGGTCAGGAGAATGTTACACCACAAAGATAAGCACAACCAGACCCATATCTACCCTAGCTACTGAGTGCCATATTCTGTGCGCTGCCAGACGTACAAGGACTGGTGGATCGCAGCGCTGACCACCGGGGAGCAGGAAGGTCTGTGTGTGTGTGTGTGTGTGTGATAATGCGATGTCATTTACCAGTTCCAATGGTCACATCCAAGCCATTCATCGACGTTCATGATGAGCCACTGCACTATTAATGTCAGTCAGCAGCTTAAGTAATGTTCATCTTGGAACACTGTTATTGAGTGTTGCAGGAGTCGTGCTGTGTGTTGCAGGAGTCAACAGAACACTGTTGTTATGTGTTCTTGGGGTCAATAGAACACTGTTGTTGTGTGTTCCTGGAGTCAACAGAACACTTGTGTGTTCTTGGAGCGAACAGAACACTGTTGTTGTGTGTTGCAGGAGTCAACAGAACACTGTTGTGTGTTTCTGAAGTCAGCAGAACACTGATGTTGAGTGTTGCAGGAGTCAACAGAACACAGTTGTTGACTGCTGCAGTAGCCAAGAGAACATTTCTTGATAATTGCAGGAGTCCACAAAACACTGTTGTAGTGTTGCAGCAGTCATCACAACACTGTTGTAGCAATCAACATATCCTTTACGAACAAAAGTTTTAAAACTGTTTGTACTTATGATTCGCTTCGTAAACCTGGATAATTGATTTAGTCAGTCACTCACCTGGAATTTATATTGCACATGACTACTGGAAAATGGATGTCATAGAATACTGCCTTTCTTCGTCTGTTCCTGGTACTAACGCGTTAACTCACTAAGGAAGGATTAGCACTGCTGCTGAAGCAGAAATTGTGGGAGTGTGGGAAAGATTGTAAGAAAGTGAGTTTTACACTGATGTGGGTCAAAACGAAAGTGGATGGTGATAGATGTGTGATTATTAGTAGCCATGAGAAGAAAAATCATGAGAGGCAAACGTTTTGAGAGCAGGTGAGTGTCAACAGTTTTGATGCAAGAGACTGGGAAGTAGTGATGGGTGATTTGAATGCGAAGGTGAGTATTGAGGCAGTTGTGGGAATAATGGGAGGGATGGGGTATTCTCTAAAATGAGTGCATTTGTGTGCTGAAAAAGGATTGATGGTTGGGAATGCCAGATTTAAAAAGAGGAACATATACTAGTATACGTAAGTGAGTTGGAGAAATTTTCAGTGGAGATTACTGGGTTTACACACAAAGTGATAAGCGCGTAAGAGAGCTTTGTGGCAGTTTTCGGAAAAGAGGAATCGTTGCGGGTGAAAAGACAGTGGTGAGAGTAAGTGATCTAGGAAAAGTGACTCGTGTGAAGAAATACCAGGAGCAATTGAATGTAGAATGGCGAAAGGTGGGAGTAAATGAAGCCAGGGGAGTGGATGAAGAATGAGAGGCATCTAGGAAAGCAGTGCTGGTATGTGTGAGAGATGCTTGAGACTTGTGAAAGGTGTGAGGTGGGCAGATTAGAAAGGGTAGTGAGTGGTGGGATGGGAAAGTAAGGTTGCTAGTGAAAGAGAAAAGAAAGGTGTTCGGGCGGTACTTACAGGGAAGGAGTACAAATGATTGGGAGATGTATATGAGAAAGAGTCAGAAGGCAAAGAGGAAGCTGCAAGGGTTGAAAAAGAGAGCAAATGAGAGTTGAGTTTAGTAAGTATCAGAAAACTTTAGGGAGAATACGATGTTTGGAAGGAGGTTAACAATGTGCGAAAAGCAAGAGAATGAATTAGAATATCGGTGACAGGGCGAAAAAGGGAAAGTAAGAACAGGTAATGATGAAGAGAGAGAGTGAGCATTTCGCATGAATATTGAATGTGTTCATTATCATCTTACCACATCATTTCGCATATTTTTTTTAGACTTACTTCATAAAGGTTCTTTACTAATAAGGACTTACGAGAGAATGTGAGGCTAGAAGACATTATATATTCCATCGCTGGAAAACTATAATGAAGCTTTGATCTAGATACTTGGCGGCTCTCTCGTCCTTGCTTGATTCGACGAAGCAAGAATAAAGGTCAGTTAGAAATTCTAGGTCACTCTTCCTCAAAGTTCTCCGTTGTTTCTGAACCCACAGATACGATTATGATCATAGATTCCGGACACTAAAGTATTTCTTCATGTGTTGATGCTAATACCCTTGATTATCTGAGCCCTCCCTCGTCTCACAGGAAGCAGGAGCCATGGTGATGGACTCACGTACCACCACACCCGCCGACCATCCACTCTACCAAGGCAAATGAGGTTACACCGTCTGGTCGCGTATCACGTCCATCACGCCTGAGAGGACGGGATCTCTCATCTGGGTAACTTGTAGATGGAAGAATTCATGGCATGATACCAGTTATCTCTGTTTCACGTGTTGTATTGCACAACTCTCATACTCAGAACCTGACGGTCTAACGGATCTGTTATTTGCTCGTTGCAGAAACACTGGTATTCAGGATACGTAAGAGAACCAATTGTTATACTTAAGCGAATTGTATCAGTCACGAGGAATGTCGATTGAAGGTTTGGCAACATCAAGGAGGATGTGGCCCGCGTGGCGTGTAGATACAGGTGAGCCTTCTTCATGTGCGATATGGCCTGGTACAGCGCCACTGTGGGGTCGTCCTCTCCAACATGACTCAGTCCCACTTGCTTTATCTGTAGGTTCACTGAGGAGTGGTTGAAGGTGGCAGATGAGAGTTCCAAGTCCTGCTTCCAGACCTTAAGTAAGGGTCATGTTCGCTGCAGTGGATGGCAACAAATACTGGAGCAGCGATCAGGGTAGACGCACAGCTCTCAGATCTCCGTAGTCTCAATGCAAGCTTTGCTAGTGTCTGGGGTTCAGGGCCTTCTTAAAAGTTTACTAGAATATCCCATCGCATTGAGTGTGCCTTGCACCGCCGAAGGATAGTGAGGCTCCTAATATGTAGGTTATCTCGGGAAGGTTAACATCTGGTTAGGAGGAAGCAAACATAGTGGTCACCTTTGGCATTGAATCTATCTACTATCCTAATCAAGGCCACCACAATTACTTTAATGAACACACACACACACACACACACACACACACACACACGTGTTTCATTTTCCCCGTGGACTCATAGGAATATATATATATATATATATATATATATATATATATATATATATATATATATATATATATATATATATATATATATATATATATATATATATGTATATATATATATATTTTTTTTTTTTCAAACTATTCGCCATTTCCCGCATTAGCGAGGTAGCGTTAAGAACAGAGGACTGGGCCTTTTTCGGAATATCCTCACCTGGCCCCCTCTGTTCCTTCTTTTGGAAAATTAAAAAAAAACGAGAGGGGAGGATTTCCAGCCCCCCGCTCCCTCCCCTTTTAGTCGCCTTCTACGACACGCAGGGAATACGTGGGAAGTATTCTTAATCCCCTATCCCCAGGGATATATATATATATATATATGTATATATATATATATATATGTATATATATTTTATCATACTTTGTCGCTGTCTCCCGCGTTAGCGAGGTAGCGCAAAGAAACAGACGAAAGAATGGCCCAACCCACCCACATACACACATATATATATATATATACATACACGTCCACACACGCACATATACATACCTATACATCTCAATGTATACATATATACGCATATACATAATTCATACTGTCTGCCCTTATTCATTCTCGTCGCCACCTCTCACTTTGCACACCACCTCGACCAAAACACCCTATATCTGCCACTCTATCATCAAACACATTCAACAAACCTTCAAAATACTCACTCCATCTCCTTCTCACATCACCACTACTTGTTATCACCTCCCCATTTGCGCCCTTCACTGAAGTTCCCATTTGTTACCTTGTCTTACGCACTTTATTTACCTTCTTCCAAAACATCTTTTTATCCTCCCTAAAATTTAATGATACTCTCTCACCCCAACTCTCATTTGCCCTCTTTTTCACCTCTTGCACCTTTCTCTTGACCTCCTGCCACTTTCTTTTATACATCTCCCACTTATTTGCATTATTTCCCTGCAAAAATCGTCCAAATGCCTCTCTCTTCTCTTTCACTAATAATCTTGCTTCTTCATCCCACCACTCACTACCTTTTCTAATCAACCCACCTCCCACGCTTCTATTGCCACAAGCATCTTTTGCACAACCTATCACTGCTTCCCTAAATACATCCCATTCCTCCCCCACTCCCCTTACGTCCTTTGTTCTCATCTTTTTCCTTTCTGTACTCAGTCTCTCCTGGTACTTCCTCACACAAGTCTCCTTCCCAAGCTCACTGACTCTCACCATTCTCTTCACCCCAACATTCTCTCTTCTTTTCTGAAAAGCATTTCACCTTCTCCTCCACAAGATAATGATCAGTCATCCCTCCAGTTGCACCTCTCAGTACATTAACATCCAAAGTCTCTCTTTCGCGCGCCTATCAATTAACACGTGCTCCAATAACGCTCTCTGGCCATCTCTCCTACTTACATACGTATACTTATGTATATCTCTCTTTTTAAACCAGGTATTCCCAATCACCCGTTCTTTTTCAGCGCACAAATCTACAAGCTCTTCACCATTTCCATTTACAACACTGAACACCCCATGTACACCAATTATTCTTATTCCCTCAACTGCCACATTACTCACCTTTGCATTCAAATCACCCATTACTATAACCCGATCTCGTGCATCAAAACTACTAACACACTCACTCAGCTGCTCCCAAAACGCCTCTCATGATCTTTCTTTTCATGCCCAGGTGCATATGCACCAATAATCACCCATCTCTCTCTATCCACTTTCAGTTTTACCCATGTCAATCTAGAGTTTACTTTCTTACACTCTATCACATGCTCCCACCACTCCTGTTTCAGGAGTAGTGCTACTTCTTCCCTTGCTCTTGTCCTCTCACTAACCCCTGACTTTGCTCCTAAGATATTCCCAAACCAATCTTCCCCTTTACCTTTGAGCTTCGTTTCACTCAGAGCCAGAACATCCAGGCTCCTTTCCACATACATACTACCTATCTCTCCTTTTTTTCTCATCTTGGTTACATCCACACACATTTAGACACCCCAGTCTGAGCCTTTGAGAAACTGAAAATAATGGTACATTACCATTTTCAGATTGCATGATCCATAGGGATGGAAACAAGTTTAAGTTTGGCATATACAGAAAACCTACCAATCTGTGCTTATATATCCATTATTACTCAGCTCAACATGACAGAGTTAAATTATCACATTCCAGTCTATGTTCTTTAAGGTATTACGTATTTACATTCCAGAGTTTATTGATAATGAGTTTGAGAAGATATATAATTTATTGGATCCAAGTAAAAGTATCCAAGATCTTTCCGTGATAGATCCCTTAAGTTGGCAAAATCATTTTATAGAGTTGAACCCAAACCTCCTCTTGACACCAAGAACCTTTTAGTTCTCCCTTTTAACAATGATTTTTACTTTACTTCCCATGTTGCTTAAATCCTTTAATGTAAATTTTGCCTTCAGCAACAAAAGTACTTTAAAGAATATCTTGATCAGTAACTCACTAAAAAGTTCTGCAGGATGCATCTACCATGTAGAAATTGTAATAAGTTTTATGTTGGTCAGACTGGTAAGGATCTTTCTATTTGATGAAAACAACATGAATATAGTATAAGAAGAGGACAAGAATCAAATGCCTTGTTTAATCATGTCAGAAATTACGATCATTGTGTTGACTGGAGTAGTGCCATCTCAGCTATCAACTCTAACTCCTGTACCATGAAAATGTCATTGAATCTTCTATTATCAGATACACAAAGAATTGTAACATTATAATTAGTGAAGGTCTATACAAATTGGTTAGCTTAATTGTTGATAAAATTTGTAAACAGTCCTCATTCTTGTCCACATGATAAATCTATGATACGCATATTGCCAGACTCGAACGCACTCGACCTCCATTCGGGTAGTCACATGTTTACCAAATGGCGTCCTGGCTACATTTCTTCATTGTATATCAACTAACTGTTATATTTCTTTCATGTGAAATATGATGATGTGGTTATTACACGAAAGTGCACTTGGGAACTTATAGTGTTTTATTTCCCCGTGGACTCTTAGGAATATATACATAAAATGAACCCTCTCTTGACAATTGTTCTTATTTAATCCCAGGTGTCTCCCTAGACACAGTATCTCAGGTCTATACTGTTTTTTCTTCATTACCCCAGCAATGCTTTCCCTAACTCGATCCTTCAATCTCAGGTCTTCGTCTACTAAAAGTCAATTTGCATTTGTATTCATCATTTTATATCTAATATTTCCGACATTCGTGAAACTTTCTAAGGTACTAGCTGGATTGTTCAACCATCCAGCCTCTTTCGGTGCTCCTTCGTTTTTGCATTCTGACTTTTCTTTGCTTCCTTTTCTCTTTCTTTCCTTCAGTTTATCATCTCTGATAAATACTTTATTGAATTCCCTCTTGTGTGCATGACTTTAGTTCCTCCTGCTTACAATATTTCAGAGTAAATGTACCAGTAACTAGTTTTCCTTCCCTTAATGTCTTAACTCTTATTATCAATTCTCTATATTTCTTTCATCACAGAAACTACATCTGGAAAGTCTATAGTCTTTACGAGTCTTTCATTTTTGTATTTCTTCCTTCTGTATCTTTTCTTCTTGACTTTAAAATTGATTGGTTTTCATTTAGTCCAAAAATCATGAACAATTAACGTCAATTTATCTACTGCTTCACCAGAGGTTGTGAATATCATTGCAATCCATTTGTCTGGTGGTTCTTGCAGTGTTGATTGGTTAGTCAACTTGTCTCTGCTTTTGTGTGAAAATTTCCATTCCTGCCAACACACACACTGAAAACTACCATCCATCTTACAATCCATATAGTTCCTTGAGTGTTCTGCTGCTAACAGTATGTATATTGACAACCACCATCCATCTTATAGTCCATATAGTTCCTTGAGTGTTTTGTTTGCTAACAGTATGTATATTGACAACCACCATCCATCTTACGATCCATATAGTTCCTTGGTTTTGTTGCTAACAGTATGTATATTGAAAACCACCATCCATCTTACGATCCATATAGTTCCTTGGTTTTGTTGCTAACAGTATGTATATTGAAAACCACCATCCATCTTACGATCCATATAGTTCCTTGGTTTTGTTGCTAACAGTATGTATATTGACAACCACCATCCATCTTACGATCCATATAGTTCCTTGAGTGTTTTGTTTGCTAACGGTGCGTATATATATAGTTCTCTCTATAGCTTTACTTGATAATTCATCATGCACCTTTTTTCATTTTCCCTGGGTTCCCTTCGTGTGTTCATCCGGTCCAGATTGTACCTGTTCCCTGCCCTTCTACTTCCAAAAGTTTCTGGTCTTAGTTTTCTATCACAAGAACATCCAAAGAAGAACCTTCTGATATTTTTCTGCGAAGTTTTTCATATAATCCGATTTCTTTCCTCTGGTTACATTCCCTTTGAATTCCCTCAATTGACTTCATATAGTTAGCATATCTTATGACTATGATTCTCGGTTCACTCATTTCCTCTTCAATCTGACGACAATTTTCATGACTTTTGGCTCCAATCTTCAGTTCCCTAATTTTTTTCTCCAGTTATTATTACTCCCGATCACGTTTCCCTATAATTCATCCCAGCCTAATGACTATATGATTCATTGCTAAGTTATTCTCTGATTCTTAATCAACTCATTGTAAAACTCTTCTAGTTATAACTGCATGGCTGTGGTGATTCACCTTCCCTTACACCTTTTTTCATTCAAAATTTTAGCTTAGTGTGGTTCGGGGTTTATACTAATTCATCTCAATTTCTAAGTTCAGTCCAAAGGTGTGGTGTGTATGTGTGTGTGTGTGTGTGTGTGTGTGTGTGTGTGTGTGTGTGTGTGTGTATGTGTGTGTGTGTGTGTGTGTGTGTATGATTTGCTTATTTACACTGTAAAGAGGGAATTCTACACGCTCGGGGCCCCATTTCTTGAACTTTATCAGTGTACAATGTTTTCGATTTCCAAATGCTGTCCACATCCACAAGATCTCATGACAAATTTCATTCTGTTCTTCAGTACCTTTATGCTACATCATTACGTCTCATCACTTTCTCTAACAGGTTTCTTACTTAATACATGTTATGGTTTCTGGTTGTTCAATTTCTGCCTCTATTGTGAAACATCCACATTTTTTCACAACCATCTCCCTGTATTTGAAGTTAAATGTGATCATGCTCGTACTTCTTCATTGTAAATTTTACAGAATGTTTCATCATATTACACAAGTTCCCAGCTACTAAAATCCATTTCTCACGTTACTGTGGAAACTGTTAAGTTTTGCGCCATGTCCACGTTAACATCTCTTTAAGTAATGTTTCATCTCTGCTCTTTTGACTTCCTCCTTTACCCCATAATCTAATAAGAGCTAAATGCTCTCTTTTACTAGTTCTTAATATGTCTTTGCTAAAATGTGTGAAGATTAATTTAAACATTGACACTCTATCAGTCCCTCCCATCCTAGTGTTGTTAATGGCATGCTTGTTTGGAATATTTTCTATACACAGCCTCATTACTTGTGTCTTCATGACTCCCTGTCACCATGATAAAGGGTATGCGTTTAGTCCTTCCAGCAATTCCAGCAAGTTATTTACAGTTGCATATACCAAGAGCAGCAGTAGACCCAAGACCAAGTCCTGCGGTACTCCACTTGAAACCTCAGCCCATTTTGAGAATGTGCCTCTCACTTGCGTCCTTTGCTCCCTTCTCTTCCGTCTGGTAACAGAGTTTGCCCCTTATTCCTGCCTGTAGCTTTAGCTTCTAAATCAACTTCCTGTAGTTCACTGCGACTTTCCGATAATCTTTCTTACGGAAAGGCACGCCATTTACCGATGTGTAGATCTTCGGAACTGCCCCTTCCTCTTGCGTTCTGATGAATAGTATTTCAAGAGGCCTGGCAAGTTCCTCAGCGAAGCCCTTTAGCGCATATGGAGAGACTTCATCCGGCCTCTGTGCCGTATATGGATATACTGGGTCTGTGAATATTACACTTTCCAAGACTTTTCCTTCGTCCTAACTTTCCAACACTTGTGTTGAGAATCCAATTAGCCATTTCGTTCCTCTCATAAATCCCTGCCTTCTGCAAGAGACTTTCCCTTCGAGTCCCTTGGCTTGACTAGCTGTTCTATAACAGATAGTTGGTGGCGGATGAACTCACAGAAAAGTTGTGGATCGTCTTTTGCCTTGTCGACAATGCCCTTTGCAGAATCTCTCTGCTCCTCTCTCCTTACCTTGCAGTACTCATTGCTTGCTTCCCAGTATCTTACTAATGCTGGCTAGCTGCAGTTTTTTGGCACTTCGTACTTAACTATGCCCTTTTCCATTTTATTCTTCCTCCCCTTTAAGAATCCTGTGACCACTTCCTTCGTAGAAGATTTCACAAAAACACCTGTAGTGTGTGTGTGTGTGTGTGTGTGTGTGTGTGTGTGTGTGTGTGTGTGTGTGTGTGTGTGTGTGTTGATATCTATCTGATAATTTGTTATTACTTATTTGTGTAAATGGAAAGAGAGCTTTGCAACCGTGGAGCCCCGATCTCTCGCCCTTGAATTTTCCTCATTCAGTTTTTGTGAATTTCACTAATGTTACTCATATTTACTTTCTTTACCTTTGTGTGTTCCTCGTGTCCACACCTCTGTTGCTGAAAAGAAAACACTTCCTCACGTTCCTCCACACTCGAGAACTTCGTTTTCCTTCATACTCAAGAACCACGTTTTCCTTCATACTCAAGAACCTCGTTTTCCTTCATACTCAAGAACCTCGTTTTCCTTCATACTCGAGAACCTCGTTTTCCTTCATACTCAAGAACCTCGTTTTCCTTCGTACTCGAGAACCTCGTTTTCCTTCATACTCAAGAACCTCGTTTTCCTTCATACTCAAGAGCCTTGTTTTCCTTCATACTCAAGAACCTCGTTTTCCTTCATACTCAAGAACCTCGTTTTCCTTCATACTCAAGAGCCTCGTTTTCCTTCATACTTAAGAACCTCGTTTTCCTTCATATTCAAGAGCCTCGTTTTCCTTCATACTCGAGAACCTTACATCCCTCCGGATTCTACTTAAACCTCAAAGAACTATTCTATGTAAGAGTCTTCGTGGCCATTTCGGAGTTTCTGAATTGCTCTCATGTCTCCTCCTATCCTTTCTCTCAAAGTGGGTGATCGAGGTTTTCCCCTCCCCACTTTCTTCGTGGCTCTTCCCGCTCGAGTCTGATGTCATTCCTGCATTTCTTTAGACTCCTTCTCTGGGTGAGCTCTCAGGTGACTGGACCAGATCGTTGAGACATACACCAACTTAGGTCGAAGAAGCTTCGTGTGTTTCCTCATGATCATCTCGCTGGTCATGTACTTGAAAGTAAATGTGACGTCGTGTAACATGCACGTTTCCTCCCTCACTGTTCCCCGTGATGAGCCTCAGAGTTTGATCTATCAAATCCCTTTCTCATTTTAATGACTTTCCATTGTCCAGGGTTAAGTTTCATAACATATTTGTCATACAGCCCGCTTCATTTTCCTTTTACAGAGTTCCGCAGTTCCTGTTGCCTTGCCCATCTTTCTCGTTTATGACATCATTAAGAAATATATTCAGATACGATTCATTCTCGTTTGGCAAATCATTTACGTAGATCAGAAAAAGCTGTGGGCCCAGCACCGAGACCTGAGGGACCCTACTTCTCACCGTTGCTGAGCTTGTAAAGGCTGTCAATTCACCTGAAAGGCCGTCTTCTGACCGCAGCCTGGATGAATCGCTTCATCATCAGTCTTTTGTCGGGTAGAGCATCAAAGACCTTCTAAGAGTTCAAGAGCACACGGGGCAGAGCATCATAGACCTGTTAGGAATCCAAGAACATGTAGGATAGAGCATCAAAGACCTTCTAAGAGTTTAGGAATATGTTGGGTAGAACATGATAGACCTAAGAGTCCAAGAATACACACATTCTACCCATTAACTCATCATCCTTTCTAAGATGCTGGTTATTCTTGCATTAGAAATGCGACAAAGTTGTCACGCATGATATCTCTTTCTGATAGTGTTATCTCCCACGCAAGTACCTTGTGCCTTGTGCCAGGCACCTCTGTCTCTGCTTCCTGATTGATTTCTCTAGGATCCTGAATGCCTTGCCCAGTAATGGTCTGTAGTTCAAGGCTACTTTTTTATTATTGGTAATAAATTGGCTGTATCATTGTGTTGGAACGTGTTGTTTGTGTGTGTGTGTGTGTGTGTGTGTGTGTGTGTGTGTGTGTGTGTGGTTGTGTATGTGTGTGATTACTATTTGTCTGTACAGAAGGGAGTTTTCCACTTGTACTACTTCGTCTCTTAATCTTGTACATATGTACCATCTTCTCTCCCTTATTTGCGCGCGCACACACACACACACACACACACACACACACACACACATCCATCTTAGATATGCATTCATCGATCAGCCACGAGGGAAGGATGAACACTTGGGTTGGGTGAAGACCGAATGCCACTCCTAAGATTCGAACCTGTTTGGGTCCGACACCGGGCAGGCCTGTGCAAACGCGTGGTCAGTAACGCTAACCACTGCACTACGGAGGTCCGGGTGTGTGTGCGCGTGTGTGTGTGTGTGTGTGTGTGTGTGTGTTATATTCATTCTGCAGTGTACAAGGAAGTTCTTCTACACTTGTGGAACTTCATCTCAAAATCTTTCTCTACAATCACACTACGTTTCAAACTGTAGGATGCCGTTGTGCAAACCTTCCTCACTCAGTTTTCCTTGTCCACAACTCTGATCCCACAAAAGCACTTCTCTCCAACTCATCAAATAATTGTCCAGCTTTCTTTTGCGTTTGTGACCTTTGGTTGTTCTACATTTACATCTTTCGAAGAACTACTCACTGTAAACATCAGCAAACTGGTTTAGAAATTTTGAAGAATAGAATCAAGTCACTCCTTGCTTATCTGTCTTCCGTAGTGGGCAATTTATGACCTTTTAGAATCTCACAGTAGTTCAAGTGGATCTACTCTATCACTTATATCTTCTTTCTAAAGTGTGGTGACTAAACATGAAAAGAAGCATGTTCTAGTTTTGGCATTAAGCACACTGTGAACAGTTGCTGGGGTATACTATGAACAGTTGCTGAGGTATACTGTGAACAGTTGTTGGGGTATACTGTGAACAGTTGCTGGGGTATACTGTCTGTGAACAGTTGCTGGGGTATACTGTGAACAGGTGCTAGAGTATACCGTGAACAGTTGTTAGAGTATACTGTGAACAGTTGCTGGGGTATACTGTGAACAGTTGCTGGGGTATACTGTGAACAGTTGCTAGAGTATACTGTGAACAGTTGCTGGGGTATACTGTAAACAGTTGCTAGGGTATACTGTGAACAGTTGCTTGAGTATACCGTGAACAGTTGCTGGGGTATACTATGAACAGTTGCTGGGGTATACTGTGAACAGTTGCTGGGGTATACTGTCTGTGAACAGTTGCTGGGGTATACTGTGAACAGGTGCTAGAGTATACCGTGAACAGTTGTTAGAGTATACTGTGAACAGTTGCTGGGGTATACTGTGAACAGTTGCTGGGGTATACTATGAACAGTTGCTAGGGTATACTGTGAACAGTTGCTGGGGTATACTGTGAACAGTTGCTGGGGTATACTGTGAACAGTTGCTGGGGTATACTGTGAACAGTTGCTGGGGTATACTGTGAACAGTTGCTGGGGTATACTGTGAACAGTTGCTGGGGTATACTGTGAACAGTTGCTGGGGTATACTGTGAACAGTTGCTGGGGTATACTGTGAACAGTTGCTGGGGTATACTGTGAACAGTTGCTGGGGTATACTGTGAACAGTTGCTGGGGTATATTCTTTTTTCTGTATATTTACAAAATGCGTCGAACAGTTTGTCTCTTCTCTATTCTCCTGAGGTGGAGCTCCAGCGACAGTATAGGTACAATATAAACTCTTAAGTTCCTCTCACACGCAGATTCTCGCAGCTTACTTTTTGCCAGATGATCCTCGCATCGAGGCCTCACTGTACACCTACTCAGGCTAAATTTCATCTACCATGTCCCACGCTGTGTATCAGAGTCTGCCAAGATCCTCATGTGATTTGATCCTGATCTTGATCTTGGCATCATCTGCAAACACGTTCAGGTATGAATTCAGTCCTTCTGGCCAGTCATTTACAAGGATCAAGGAGAGCAGTGGTCCCAGGACAGAACCCTAGGGCACGTTGCCGACGACCCAAAGCCAGCCAGACTCATCCTCTATACCTTACGTGTGGCATTTTCTATTTTTGATACCTTTAACTGAACCACGTCTCCGTTTTTTCTAAACTTCCCTCTCTACTTGAGGCTATGTCTACGAACGTTCAAACTCGCTGAATGCAGTTTCTTCAGAACTTTCCTATGACAGTGATGTACATCATGGGTAAATAATTCTATATCCTCTATTGGTGTTCTCAAGAAAATTCTTAGTTATGAGTAATTTATATGATTAATTTCCTCCCTGAGGTCGGTTGCCACTCTGATCTTTTTCTATCATCATTAATTACATTCTCAAAGTAAAAATTTGTATGTTTATCTTTTCAAATTGGTTCATCTCATCGAATATTTTAGGTTTCCATGCCATTATGTGTGAAGGTCTAATAATAGTGTATCCTCTCCTCACCCTCTGATTATGGTGTGTTCACTGAAGTGCTGATGCAAGAAATTTTCTTGTTTCCATTTAGAGAATTTGTCTCTCCATGACTTTCTTTTCCCAAGAGAATCTATACAGTTCTGGTCTGTCTGGTGATAACTGAAATCCTTCATTACTAGAACTCTTCCCTCTCTTATGGATGCAAGTTCTGCTGCATCTTGTACCTCTCCTTTGTTTTCAACAGCTTCTGGTCTTTGCGTCATGTTCATCTCCTTTGTTGACCCATCACAAGGACTTCCACAGAAGAGCCTGTTCACCTTTTACTCTGATGCTTTCCACCAAATGCTCCACAAGCCATGTGGCCACACTCTCTCTGAATCCCTTCAGTCCCTGTGATTTTGTTGTTGTGTTCTTCGAATTTATATTCTGCAGTGCCCATAATTACCTCATTCACTTCTTTGCACGTCAGCTGAAACGGCATGGGCAACTGAGTGCCCTAATGAAGGCTATCTTATCAGAGAGAGAGAGAGAGAGAGAGAGAGAGAGAGAGAGAGAGAGAGAGAGAGAGAGAGAGAGAGAGAGAGAGAGAGAGAGAGAGAGAGAGAGAGAGAGAGAGAGAGAGAGAGAGAGTATATCGGTGGTACTTTCAGGGAAGGAGTGCAAATGATAAGATGTATGAGAGAAAGCGGTAGGAGATCAAGAGGAAGGTGCAAAGGATGAAAAAGAGGATGAATGAGAATTTACATGAGAGAAGCAGACAACAGGAGGCCTGATTGGCCCACGACTGGGTTCGGGTGAGCGAATATCAGTAAACTTCAGATGGCATAAGAAATATTTTGGGAGGAGTTGATAGTGTGAGGAAAACAAGAGAACTAATGGGAACGTTGCTGAAGGAGGGAAATGGGGATGTGGTAACAGTTAGAGACGAAGTGAGTATTCAGAAGGACTGTTGAATAAGTCTGATGACAGGATGCCAGATGTAAGATGCTTGGGTCGGGGTGGTATGGGGAGTAAGAGTCATGGGGAGTGTGGTTTAGTGAAGAGAGAAGAAGTCGTGAAACCCTTACGTAAGATGAAATGTGGCAAGGAGGCTGGAGTGGATGGTATTCCAGATGAATTTATTAACCTGCTGACAATTTTCCTGACATTTGATTACACTTTTGAGAGTGAGCTTCTTCATCCATTTGATGTTAACTTGGGTTACTGTTCCTCCGTTACAGAAATCACTTTCCCCGCCTCACCGTAATGGTCTCAGCTGATTCATTCTTTGTTCCTTCTCTCGCATTTTCTCATTTCATTGCAAAACCATCAATATCTCTTTCATCAAGCCTCCGCCAAGTATGCCAAGCTACAGGTGTGTGGTTATGATAACTCTAGCTTAACTGGTTCTGATTTTACTTGGTCTTAGGTTGCCATAAATATACTTTCAGTTTCCAGTTTCAGTTTGCAGATGATCGAAAGACTCATATAGTAAATTGTTCCAATCTATCCCCGTTGGCAGTCTTGCATGTGTGTGTGTGTGTGTGTGTGTGTGTGTGTGTGTGTGTGTGTGTGTGTGTGTGTGTGTGTGTGCTTTATCATAATGATTATAATAAAAATTCCTTGACAGTGATGGTAATTACACGAACATGTTTGCAAGGACGTTTTGTATAAAGACTTTGTCTTCTTCGTAAGTAAAGTCTTAGATTGAATTTTCGACTTCAGAATTATCATATACCAACATCAGTCATATATCCTTGTCTTATGCAGTGATACAAGACTAGGTCTATGGTGTATGGTGCCTGGTGTGTTGTATGTCGTGTTAGTTGCATGGTATATGAAGCCAGGAATGATACCAATTCTATGGGGTGCTTGGTGTGTTGTGTGGTGTTGAGTGTATTGTGCTGCTTGGTACTGACTGTGTGGTACATAATGTGTGGTGTCAGGTGTGTGGTATAAGGAGTGTGAAGCCAGTGGTATACGGTACTATTTTCTCTGATGTGTAGTGTATGGTGTCAAGGGAAATCTTTTATGATAAACAGATGATATATGTTTTAGGTCTGTGTATGTAAGCTGCCAAAATGCATTAGCATACGGTGCCAGACCTATGGTGTATAACCTATGTAGTAAGGTGTATGGTGTCAGGTGTACGACTGATGCCGCCAGACATGGATTACTGTTGGCGCCAGGTGTATATGGTGTGTAATGGATTGTTCAAACACTATGCCATCTGCCCATAACCAGAGATTTGTTTAATCTATGGCAACGTGAGGAGTAAGGCTTTGTGTGTGTAGGGAATAGGGGGCGTTGGGGAGGGAGGAGGTTCATATTGCAGATAAGACAGGTAGTGGGGTGATGTGGGGCTTTGATGACGTAGGGTTATGGTCGCGATGCCAATCCGGAGAAAGCGTGAATAACTGACTGACATTGTGCCGGAGATGTGGGTGGTGGAGGAGGAGGAGGAGGTGTATGGTGACACTGGTGGTGGGTGTGGTCCGGAGTCGATCAGGGGTGTGGTCACGTGAGGCAAAAGTGTCAGGAATTGGGGAGTTTTTACACCTATGACACCTGCTCATGACCCAGCAGGCCAGGTCCTGGGCTGACCTCAATCAGTTACCTATAAAGAGTCAGAGAAGCTGGCTCGGGCCTCATACCACCGCCCCACCGACGATCATCATGAAGTGCGCTGTGAGTGGTCGCCTCGTACAGCTCAGAGCTGGTGCCGGAGCCTGGCGATCTGTGACGCTTGCCTTGCATTACCAGTGACTTGAAAACTGAATATAGATCAAATTCTTTATAAAAGATGTCCCAAAATAACTAAATGCTAAATCGTCTTATAAATATTTTGGAGGGCACTTTAAAGTAAATATTTTGAAAAGCAAAACTGTAAACATTTTGGCCAGAAAACTAATGATGGGAGTTGGAGAGCTTACCTTTCCTGAGATCGCCTTTGAGAAAAAACCTCCAAAGTGGTACATGACGAGAGATGCTGTAATCTATAGTCTCATGATCCCCCAATCTTGCCCCCACTGCCGGAATCATTACCCCAGATCTTATCTGAGCCGAGAGTACACCCTGTTTTTAAGCCCACGTTGATTAGGATCATCATCTGAACTTTAGCCAGCAAGCCTGAAGTAGTGTTTTGTTTACCTTGACCTGCTGCCTTCCTCTCGGTAGGTGGTGCTCCTGCTGGGTCTGGCCGTCCTGGTCGCCTCCCGTCCCGATTTTTCCGACGAGGACAGTCACCAGGAGATGGACATCGACGACGACAACACCATCACCGGCTCCTTCAGGTAAAGTACTGGTCTCCGTATCACGTAAGAGTTAGTGTATACCAAAGAAGCTTTTCGCTTTGGTGAGGATTTGGCTCAGATTTTCACGACTAAATGATTCTCTCTTGTCTGTGCAGACGCGTTTAGCCAGATAGATAAAGTAATTGAAAGATAAAAGAGCAACTTCTTCTTCTGTCATTCAGGGAACAGTTTAGCTTAATGGACTTATTTGTGAGGTTTGTATTTCGTATTATCATTCATGTGACATTTTACAAGGGATGGCGAGCGCTTGCTGACCTGGTGAGTATTTGATCTGTGACTGAAGAAAACGAGAGTCTTTAAGGAATATAATTTCTGCATCTTCTTATATGAAAATTTATATATATATATATATATATATATATATATATATATATATATATATATATATATTTTTTTTTTTTTTTTCATACTATTCGCCATTTCCCGCATTTGCGAGGTAGCGTTAAGAACAGAGGACTGGGCCTTAGAGGGAAAATCCTCACCTGGCCCCCTTCTCTGTTCCTTCTTTTGGAAAATTAAAAAAAAAACGAGAGGGGAGGATTTCCAGCCACCCACTCCCTCCCCTTTTAGTCGCCTTCTACGACACGCAGGGAATACGTGGGAAGTATTCTTTCTCCCCTATCCCCAGGGATAATATATATATATATACATATATATATATATATATATATATATATATATATATATATACATATATATATATATATATATATATATATATATATATATATATATATATATATATATGTATATATATATATATATATATATATATATATATATATATATATATATATATATATATATATATATATATATATATATATATATATATATATATTTTTTATACTATTCGCCATTTCCCGCTTTAGCGAGGTAGCGTTAAGAATAGAGGACTGGGCCTTTGAGGGAATATCCTCACCTGGCCCCCTTCTCTGTTCCTTCTTTTGGAAAATTAAAAAAAATGAGAGGGGAGGATTTCCAGCCCCCGCTCCCTTCCCTTTTAGTCGCCTTCTACGACACGCAGGGAATACGTGGGAAGTATTCTTTCTCCCCTATCCCCAGGGATATATATATATATATATATATATATATATATATATATATATATATATATATATATATATATATATATATATATATATATATATATATATATATATATACATATATGTCCCTGGGGATAGGGGAGAAAAAACTTCCCACGTACTCCCTGCGTGTTGTAGAAGGTGACTAAAAGGGGTGGGAGCTAGAAATCCTCCCTTCCTGTTTTACATTTCCATAAGAAAGAACAGAGAAAGGGGGCCAAGTAAAGATTTTTCCCTCTAAGTCTCAGTCATCTATTCATAACGCTACCTCGCTAAAGCGGGAAATGGCGTATATTCATAAGGAAAAGCCAAGTCCAGTGATCCAATGAGAGCCAGAGATGTATCTCAGCTTCGTCATCTAGGTGGCCACATGAGTCACAATGCTGATGTGCTCCTCACCTTTCCCTTGCAGCTGGACGTCTCCTGAAGGTTTGCGATTCTTCATCCGATACATCGCTGACGAGGACGGCTTCCGCATCTTAGAGTCCAACGCCGTGCCCGCCACCGTTCAAGGCGTCAAAGCCGACGGTCAGCAAGGCTCCTTCTTGTCCTCTGAGGAGTTCGATAACGATTCTTTTGACTTCGACGACAGGAAATAGATTAATCTCAAGGAATACTTACGACCACAGTGGCCTGGAAGTCTGGGAGTTACTGAGCCTCATCAGCGGAACTCAGGACCCCAGACTGAGATTGGAGCCATGTTTACCTGAAGACGTGTGTTAAGGGGCCACTTCCCCCCAACACACCTGCCCACTCAACCATTGCTTCTCTCACTTTACATTTCTTCTGATAATCTTCCCTCATGTTTTGTGCTCTCATTTCGTTATGCACTACTTATTTATTTAATTATTTATTTATTGACATTAAGATACTTATTTTGATTAATATTATAATGATTTATCAGCATAATTGATTAGTGATGTATAACCTTGTAAGTGTTCTCTGCGCGGCACAAAGGTCCAGGCAAATGTCACCAGATCTGGATGTGCACGTCACAAGCTGGAAGGTACGAGCTGGAAATGTAAGACATCATTCAGAGCTTCCAAGTTATATTGGAAGACTGGAAGATTGGTAGCGTCAATCATGCTTGTTCCTCCCTATGAGTCTTGAAAGCAGAGTGACTGACTCTGAGTTAGAAAGATTACTGAATGATGTATCATTAGTATTCATATCAGTGAATAAAACTATTAAAGTTGACATTTGAAGCGGACTCATCAGTTATCATCAAAGTATTCGCATTACCGGCCATGTGCCGGCTAACGTGTTCAGTATGACGTTAAAATCTCGACCCACAAAATGATATAAATGTCAGCAACTTAGATTAACGCTGCACAATATTTAACTCACAGTTCCTCACAGTGAGTAATAGCTTACTGGTTTATCAAAGTCTTCAACGAATTGAGCTTGAATCTGTTACCAAGAACTGTAAAACATCACCTAAAGAAATGACAACAATTTTTGAATACCGTATGTGAACTTAAGTGAAGACCAGAATAATATGTGGAAGATTTTATTCAGTCTCCGTACAAATCATCTTTCAGGAGAATGTTTATATCACACTATTGTCTGTCCCATCATGCACATAGATGGAGGAAGCAGCCCAGGGATCAACATTCGCCAAAACTGGACGAGAAAGAAGAATGAAAGTGATTACGTAGATCTCTAGGTTTGTCTTCGCTGTAGGTTCCATAGACACGCAAGCCAGTGGGGTCGTCTATCCTGCTCTGTTGCTTTCAGGTTATAGCTAACTTCAATGAAACCGAGGGTCAAGTGAGCGGCAAGCAGGACGCTGCGTCATTATACCGTGAGTGTGGGGTGTGACCCATAGACGCTGTGTGGGTACATGCTGGGCAACATGCTTCAGATGCTATGGCAAAACCGCAAAAATGCTACTTGTATAGTTGAAGAAGAATCGTTGTGTTCTTCTCAAGCTGTGAAATACATGAAAAATTGTTGCTGGAATCTTATCAGGATATGGTACATAATTTTACTAATCTCCTATACCTATCTATCTATCTATCTATCTATATATCTATTAATCTCTCTCTCTCTCTCTCTCTCTCTCTCTCTCTCTCTCTCTCTCTCTCTCTCTCTCTCTATATATCTATATATATATATATATATATATATATACATTACTGTTATAACATTATTTGAATAATTTCAATTTCATCACGAACCAGGAAAAAACCTAATATGGAAATAAACTGAAACCAATATTTCATGAAATGGATGGTCCAGTGTTGACTGTGACAAAATAATAAAGCATGAAACACTTGGACAAACGACCAGAAACAATAAAATCCAAGTCGTAGGGAAATGGAATAAGTACTGTAAAACCAGTCCTGTCTGTCTGTCTGTCTGTTACCCATGACACGATTACTAACCCTTACACGTGATTGTAGACACTTCAGGAGATTTGTATCCAGCCACACGACAATTAACTCCCCATTCACAGTCGCCTGAGCCGAAAAGTTGTGCCGTTAGTGGGAAAGATATAAAGAAGGATAATGATGGAGGTGAGCAGTTGGAACTACTGAACAATGCCACTCCACCGTTCACGGTGGTTGGCCAGGGAGGAGGGAGTGCTGGTGATGAAGGAGGGTGTGGTAGCCAGAGAGGGTACGGTACTAGTGGTGAAGGAGAGTGTGGTAACTCTGCACAGGAGCGGACAGACAATGGGCAAGACGACCTAGAACTGCAAGTTCTTCAGAAAAAATATCTCTACATTCTTTGCGGGTGGTGGGAGAGGGACTCAGTGATTATGACAGTGACTATATTCCCCTACAACGTTCAAACCCTCCGACATGAAAGTGTCAGTATTAAAGACATTCTTGAGGTCTCACACAATATGGCCACACATGACACACATACTTTGGCTATACATAGTACGGCCATTCATAATATGGCCACATGTAATATGGCCACACTCAATATAACTAGACATGATATGGCCACACACAATATGGCCACGAAGGTCCACTTGCAAATCAACTAGAAGGTGAGATGATAAGAAGCAAAAAAAGCCTTGTGGTTGGTGAGAAGGGTGTGTGTGTATTGGTGAGGTTGCTCAGCCTTTGTGGTGAAGTCTGTGTGATGTGGATGTTGATGATGTGCTGATGTAGATGGTTAAGGTGTGGGGTTTTGTTGATGGTGAGAATGAATAATGATTTTGATGATATAAGTCAGGAAGGAGGGAGGGAAGGATTGTTTGGTGATATTGATGATAGGGATGTATGACTATAAAGGTGATGAGAACGTGGTGAAGTGGGTGGGAAGATGTGTGGTCACGTATATGGTGATGTGTGTTACAGGGGTGTGTAATTTATATGGATGGTGAGCGTGTGTGATGTTGGGAAAGTAACAATTGTCTGGTGAAGTTGGTAGCAAGGATTGTGATGTTGAGGCTAATGGTGTGTATGATGATTGTCTTTAGTGATGTGGTACAGTTGAGTGATTGTGAGAGTGATGAAAGTGTATAATGACATGAACAGTATAGTTTTTCAGTGTGGAAGGTGAAAGTATGGAAAGCGGATGAAGAGGCGTAGTGATGTGGATGTGGAGGATGTATCATGGTGTGGATGTGGTGAAAGCGTGTGGAAATGTGATGATGTGGGAGTTGAGAGCTTGTGATCAGGTTGGTTGCAAGGTGTGGTGATGGTGAGTGGTAGATAGTGAGGGTGTGAAGGTAGCGTGTATGGATAAGTGGGTGGTGGAGTTATCTGGTGATATCTGTAGTAAGGTGCGTGTGTGTGTGTGTGTGTGTGTGTGTGTGTGTGTGTGTGTGTGTGTGTGTGTGTGGTGAGGATGTGCGGTGATGTGGTGTGTGAGTGAATACAGTGTTGTCATGGATGAGGATGTGGGGTTTTGTGGGTATTCAGTGAATATAGTGATGTGGGTAGCGTGATGATGTGTTGTGGTGTTGGCGAGTGTTGATGAAGGTAAACGGTGTGGAGCAAAGCGGGTGGTGAGTGTGAGTGGTTGATCTTGAGGATAAGGGCAGGAGGCGCCTAAGTAGGACAGGAGATACTCTCCAGTCCACTTGACATCTCTTAAGGTCTTGTGTACAAACAAACAGGTCAAGACCCAGGGCGCCCTCGATCACTTCTGATAAGGTTCCTGCCCACCAGCTCTGGACGGGACGTCCTCGCCCATCACCTTGAAGTGTAATGTAAATGACACTTTGTACGAGCAGTGTTAAGTGAACATTCATTATCTCTCCTCACCGTGAACTGGTCTTGCTGAGAACGTTTGCTGCGACCTCGCACTTACAGAACAGATTGAAATCTCTTGTTTAGGGTAACTAACTTCGCTGTGGAAAGAACTCCTGAATAGAATCTATTTTATTCATACTCGGTACGAGATAACTCAGCATGAAGGTCATTATCAACCACATGGCCTCGACCAATGCACTGGATATTCACAAATGCCGTGGCAGCTGATCGATTGGTTTCTGACTGACGCGTCAGTCTAGTACCAAGCGTACGACAAGCTTGTGGACGCTTATATGTGAAAATCTAATGTAAACACCGACTCAGTGAGGAAAGATCCATGGTACGGCTACAAGAAACACGCCTGGTTCGGTTGAAATCGGTCGCAAAATGTATTGCGAGTTACAGCATAAACAAATGAAAGGATATCCAAGATGTGTTTTACGTTGTCTGCCACTCACTAAACTCTTCTGCAGTGATAAGTCGCTCAGTGATTCTTCTAAGCCACAAAGTTACACTGAAGTATCATTTTTCCTAATGAAATTGAAGGATTCTTCAAATTATACTGAATGTCTGTGTAGTCTGTTATTTTCAAAATGAATGTAACGTTAGCTGAAGTTTCTCTGATAAACAAAGATAAGTTTTAAGACGGCATTATTATTCATACTTCAAGCTCTGCACCCCAGGTGAAATTGTTGACGTGTTATCTTGATTATGCCCTAGCGATTGATCCTGAAGGTGCGGGGGAACTGCGTCAGGTACAGCGCAGACGACGCGACGGCGATTTTCGCGTCTCGAAGTCCAGTGTGGCTCCCGTCATCTCTGACGGTGTTCGGGCCCCATGGATATAAGGATCCTTCGTGGTCTCTGATGAACTCGATGGTAGACGTGACGAAAGCTGGAAGAGAATGCTTGATTTGGACTGAAATTATTTTGGGGGCAACTGGACACTAGAAATTCACGACATGCAAGGAACCCAAATGTTAGTTGAGGTGAACCTGTGTCCTGGCTAATGTCGAGGGCGACGACCATGTGAGACACGGGGTGAAGAACCCGACATGCCAGCTTCCACTGCTGTTTGCCTCACCAAACATCTGTGTTTGGTATTCCTTACCAAAGACTTCCACTAACTTTCTATACACCTATTTCTATCCTACTCATGCTTCCATTACAGGTACAAGTTATCTGTCATTTCATATCATAACACATGAAAAAGAAATGAAATATGTAGTGATATTGTGTACATTGGCTACACTATACCTTACACATCATCAAATCTGCTGTGAGTTGTGTCATAATTCGATGCCATAATCCCCTCAAGTCGAACACAATCACGCAGTGGGAACTCATTTTTTTTTACGCGTAATTTACATCATTTATTTTACATAAGAAATATAGATGTTGTACTGAAGAGGAATTAAAATGGACCTCTTGAAACTCTGGACCTCTGACAATGTTACGATGATGACTAATGGTACGTGACGTCCGTCCTGATGGTACGTGACGTGCGTCCTGATGGTACGTGACGTGCGGCCTGATGGTACGTGACGTGCGTCCTGTTGTTACGTGACGTGCGTCCTGTTGATACGTGACGTCCGTCCTGATGGTACGTGACGTGCGTCCTGATGGTACGTGACGTTCCTCCTGATGGTACGTGATGTGCGTCCTGATGGTACGTGACGTGCGTCCAGATGGTACGTGACGTGCGTCCTGATGGTACGTGATGTGCGTCCTGATGGTACGTGACGTGCGTCCTGTTGGTACATGACGTCCAGGCGGTACGTGATGTCCAGATGGTACCTGACGTGCGTCCTAATGGTACGTGACGTCCGTCCTGATGGTAAGTGACGTCCGTTCTGATGATACGTGACGTGCGTCCTGATGGTACGTGACATCCGTCCTGATGGTAGGTGACGTCCGTCCTGATGATACATTGCATCCGTCCTGATAGTGCGTGACGTCCGTTCTGATGGTACATGACGTTCGCCCAGATGGTACGTAATGTCCGTCATAATGGTACGTGACGTGCGTCCTAATGGTACGTAACATCTGGCATGATGGTATGTGACGTGCGTCCTGATGGTACGTGACGTCGTCCTAATGGTGCGTGACGTCCGTCCTGATGGTACGTGACGTCTGTCCTAATAGTGCGTGACGTCCGTCCTGGTGGCAGGGGACATCCGTCCTGGTGGCAGGCGACGTCCGTCATGATGGTACGTGATGTCCGTTCTGAGGTATGTAACGTCCGTCCTGATAGTACGGTATGTGCTTCCTGATGGCACATGACGTCCGTCGTGATTATACGTGGCATGCGTCCTAATGGTACGTGAGGTGCCTCCTGGTGGTGCGTGACGTCCGTCCAGATGGTACGTCACGTCCGTTCTAATGGTGCGTGACGTTCGTCCTGATGGTACGTGACTTGCGTCCTGATGGTACGTGACGTCCGTCCTACTGGTACGTGAGGTGCCTCCCGATGGTACATGACGTCCGTCCTGATGGTGCGCGACGTCCGTCCTAATGGTACATGAGGTGCCTCCCGATGGTACATGACATCCGTCCTGATGGTACGTGACGTCCGTCCTGATGTTACGTGACGTCCGTCCTACTGGTACGTGAGGTGCCTCCCGATGGTACATGACGTCCGTCCTGATGGTGCGCGACGTCCGTCCTAATGGTACATGAGGTGCCTCCCGATGGTACATGACGTCCGTCCTGATGGTGCGTGACGTCCGTCCTAATGGTACATGAGGTGCCTCCCGATGGTACATGACGTCCGTCCTGATGGCACGTGACGTCCGTCCTGATGGTACGTGACGTCCGTCCTACTGGTACGTGAGGTGCCTCCCGATGGTACATGACGTCCGTCCTGATGGTGAGCGACGTCCGTCATGATGGTACGTGACGTCCTTTCTGATGGTACGTGACTTGCGTCCACATGGTACGTGACGTGCGTCCTTATGGTACGTGAAAACTGTCTTGATGGTACGTGACGTCCGTCTTGATGGTACGTGACGTAAGTCCAGATGTTACGTGGTGGCAGTCTTAATAGCTCCAGAAGAGAATAAAAAAAGAAATCTGGATATAATCTACTAGGAAATGTTGGACGAAATATTTAACATATCTCTACGACGGGAAGGTCATAGATGTAGGATTTGATCAGGATGAAAGTACATCAGAACCTCCACTGATGTGATCAACTGGTATATACACATGACGGAGGAAAGACACCTCAACCCACTTGTACACTTTCATCAGATCTCCCTTCAATCTGCGTCTCTCGAGAGAATGAAAGTCTGATCACCTTCATCTGTCATCGCTAGCAGGTCTTCAGTGCTTGGCATCAGTATAATCGTCCTCCTCTCTCTACCCTCAGGGGAATCATCTTCATTCTGTTGGACGTAAGGTATGATAACGTCTCAGTGATGCCAGACATAGCTTATGAACTTAAGAGTCATGTTACGTATATTCATATGCAAATCAAAAGTTGTTTGAAACAACAATGAGCACTTCAGGTGGGTATCAGCGTCCACATTTCGCATCCGTGTAACGAGACGAGAAACTTCGCTTTTCTTCAGGTGCGAATCTTTGGCCTTGGCTGCTGAGATGAGCAACTTCACGTTCCCTAAGGTTAGAACTTCTGCTAGACGCTGCTGAGACCGGAAGGGCTTGGCATACCGGCTGACTGAGTTTACTACTGTCCTGTAAACCAGATCTGGGCGTGTGTTGTTGACCTTAGTGGTGGACCTGCCACTGTTGGAGGTCACGCTACCACATTACAAGACTTCAGTCAAGACGTAAATGTCTTTGGCACTTCATTACTCGGGCTGGTGGCCAGGACCCGACATGTATGGAGATACATGGTTTATGACTGTGGGCCTAGACACATATCATCCTTGAGACTTTTATCTCCTTGTTCAGTCGTGATTTGACAACAGTGGCCAGTACCTTAATAGAACCCGAGTAGATCTGTAGATCATCAAGAGAGTTCAACTCCTCTCACCGACCATCAACTGTCTCACCAGCACTCGGACTGTACAGGTGATGACATCATTAGACAAGGAGTCAGTCAGCCTTGATTCAACCCTTCCTCCAGCACGGTAAACACCAGATGTGACTCTCACAGCACCAAGCAGCACTCAGCGTTGAGCACAAGACATATATGAGGTCGATAATCTCTGTTCGATTTACTTACCACGGATTTAAGTCCTCGGTCAGTCCTTGAATGGAAAAGAGGGAAATAAGATCACGCAATAAAAATGTGATGATAATTTCTAAGAAAAGATAAGAAGTAGGAATCATACATGGTATGTGGTAAGAAAACATATTCAGTCCAATTCTGTAGCTTGATTTTGATGGGACAAAAAATAACTCGTCAGTCTTCACACGGAGGGCGTAGAAAGATAGTTCTGAACATTACCTCAACACTCCGAAGTCAGGAGGGAAGTACTTCCCTGGGCGGCTGCTGCTTACAGCCTTGCTCACACGGAAGGAATATGATAATTCTGGCCATCACATCATTACTCCTAAGTAAGTAGGGCAGCACTTTCCGAGCGGCTACTGTCTGCAACCTACTGACACGGAGGATGTAAGAGATGGTTCCGTGCATCACTTCAACACTCCAGAGCCACTAAGGTGGTATTTTCCTGTGAGGCTGCTGTCTACAACCTTAATTTCCGTGCAGCATACCTTTCAAGTAGGTTTCTCAAAGAGTTTTGAAACAAAGTGAGACAGGAGGTCTCGGCATGAAAACATATGAACTGATACAACATTATGCTGACACCTCATCCGAGTTAAGTCGACCTCGAAAATGATAGAGGTTGTTATGATTTTTGGTTTCCTTCTCTAGTGGGTAATATACTTGTTCCTGGAAACGGATATATGGTTAGAAAATGTTGTTCTGTGTGAAATGGATAAAAGGATCGTGGTATGAATGTAAGCAGTAAGTGGGGATGTAGCATCAGCATGAGATGGGTTGAACGCCAGCATGAAGGGGTAAGTACACCTTCAGCTGGAGGAGGTGTGTGCATCAGCTGGAGGAGATGGGTGCAACGTCAGCTGGAGGAGGTGGGTGCAACGTCGAGTGTAAGAGGTGGGTGCAACGTCATGAGGAAGAGGTGGATGTGTTTGCTGTAGATGGTGGATGCAACATCAGCCGGAGGAGGTGGGTGCAACGTCAGCTGGAGGAGGTGTGTGCATCAGCTGGAGGAGATGGGTGCAACGTCAGCTGGAGGAGATGGGTGCAACGTCAGCTGGAGGAAAAAATAACAGAGCAACTGCTGACCTATGACAAAGCTATCTACTTGTTTGCAATCTAACGCTGTTTTGAGATAATCATTTCCAGTATGTAATTTGGTTGTATATCATTGGATTTCATACTGAATATTGTATAATAAATTTTATGAAATCATTTCTCCATTATCTTACCAAGAACCAGCGTGAGGCTAGATGGTAGGTGGCTTACGGCATATTTTTTTTTTACCTTCTTATGCACCAGTTACTCTGGCCGGCCCACGGCTGACCTTGAATCAAGCTTCGAAGCTCCTATCCTACGAAGGTTCGATCAGTTTGTGAGTGGTAGTGGTAAGTAGTCCAGGCAGACGCTTCCTACATCATTTGACTGCCAGTAACTGCACGATCATCCCCTCTCACGAACTCCACCCCTCGCACGGTTCTCCTTCCCCTCCCTAACCCCCTTCTAGTATCTATCCGCGCCCCGATTCCACGACTCATACACGACCCTCCTCTCCACCGCCACTCTCGCCCTTGCACCGGTTTCCATTCGCTGAACCCCACCCCCGCATGACCCTCCTCTACCCCAAGACTCATTCCCTTCACTGCTCTACCCTCCCCCGACCATCCAACCCCCACCACTTGCACGGCCCTCTCTTCCCCAGACCCCTACCATCTTGCACTGACCTCCCCTCCCTCTAACCTCCCATCTCCTTCACTCCTGTCCCGTACTCAGATCCCTACTCCATGCACGGCCCTCCCCTCCCAAGACTTCCAACCCCCCCCACACAGGCCTCCTCCTCTCCCAGTTCCTACCTTCAGCTCGCCCATCCTCTTCCCGAGTCTCCTCCTTGCACGTTCCTCACATCCCCGAGAACCCCAAAGACCTGCATGGTCCCCAACTCACCAAGTCCCTATGCCTTGCACAACCCTCCCCTTTCCCCGACCCTTACACCTTCACGGTCCTCCCCCACCCAAGACCACCATCTGCATAGTCCTTCCAGCCCCAGACTAGTGGTGGCCTCTTCGGTGGTACAGGCCACCTCTGCTAACTTGGGGTCCCCGGACGACGTGGTCCACTAAATAAAGACTAAAAATGCATTATTATCCGGGATGTTCTGCACGTTAACAGTGTTTGCACTGGCCTCTTTAGTCGTACCCATCATTCTGGTCAAGTTTTAGAAAATATCCATTGCACAGTTTTCGTGTTATCAATTTCGGTCACGTAGATAGACAGATGAATATATAGGCGGCAAAGCCATTGCTACATGATAATGAAATAGAATTGACAATTTCTAGTTTTCGTAAGTGATTTGCTTAATAACTTGTAACGTCAGTAACGTCAAATCTACCTCCTCAGCATGAGGAGGTAGATTTGACTTCAGCATGAAGAAGTAGATGTAACTTCAGAGTAAATAGTGGAAGTAACTTCAGCATGAGGAAGTAGATGTAACTTCAGCATGAGGAGGTAGATGTATCTTTAGCATGAGGAGGTAGACGTAATTTCAGCATGAAGAGGTAGATATACCCTCAGTATAATAAGGTAGATTTAACTTCAACATGAGGAGGTAGATAGTACCTCAGCATGAGGAGGTAGATAAAACCTCAGCATGAAGAGTTAGATTTGACTTCAACATGAGGAGGTAGACATTACCTCAGCATGAGGCGGTAGATATGACCCTATTATGAAAGGTAGATACAACTTCAGCTTGAGGATGTAAATGTAACTTCAGTATGAGGTAGATATAACTTCAGCATTGGGAAGTAGATGTAACATAGCATGTGGAGGTAGATATTTCAACATGAAGAGGTAGATGTAAACTTCAGCAGTAGGAGTTAGATGTAACTTGAAAATTAGGAGGTAGATGTAACTTCAGTGTGATGAGGTAGACTTTGCTACAGCATGAAGAGGTAGATGTAACTTCAGCATGAGGAGGTAGATGTATCTTCAGCATGAGGAGGTAGATATAACCTCAGCATGAGGAGGTAGATACAACTTCAGCAGGAGGAAGTAGATGGAAAGTCAATATGAAAAAGCTACATGTGAGGTCAGCATTAGGAACTTAGGTGCTACGACAGCACATGAGTCTAGGTGAGTGCGTCAGCATGAGGAGCTACCTGCACCGTCAGGAGCACAGGCAGCTAATTATCCCGCCAGGATGAGGAACTACGTGTCTTGGGCACCTTCAGGAGAAAATTGTCACGACAGCATGAGGAGATAGATATCACGTCAGCATGAGGGGGCCAGATATCACGTCAGCATAAGGAGTCAAGTATCACGTCAGCATGAGGAGCCAAATATCACGTCAGCATGAGGAGATAGATATCACGTCAGCATGAGGAGCCAAATATCACGTAAGCATGAGGAGATAGATATCACGTCAGCATGAGGAGCTAAGTATCACGTCAGCATGATAAGTAAGTCAGCTTGAGGCGATAAGAGACAGGTCAGCATAAGGAGGTAAGTATAACGTCATTAGGGACAGCTAAGTGACAAGTCAGCATGAGGGGCTAAGTATGACGTCAATATGAGCAGCTAAGAGACAGCTCAGCATAAACAGCTAAGTATCACGTCAATGTGAGCAGCTAAGAGACAGCTCAGCATAAACAGCTAAGTATCAGGTCAATATGAGCTGGTAAGAGACAGCTCAGCATAAGCAGGACTAACACGTCAGTATGGGCAGCTAAGAGACAGCTGAGTATCACGTCAGTATGAGCAGCTAAGAGATAGCTGAGTATCACGTCAGTATGAGCAGCTAAGAGACAACTGAGTATCACGTCAGATGAGCAGCTAAGAGACAGCTGAGTATCACGTCAGTATGACCAGCTAAGAGACAGCTGAGTATCACGTCAGTGTGAGCAGCTAGGAGAAGGTGAGTGAGGAGCTGTGCGTATAAGAATGTGAACCCATCCCAGTCTTACTGGTCATGATTTTGCAATATCACAAGTTTGTTGACGTTCATTAGAAAACTGGATTCTAATCAGGTACTCGCTGGAGGAACTGGGTCTGCTGACGCCTTTGTTGCATCCACTTGATACATGGCTTCAGAAAGTTACGCGACCGACCTTGGTGCCATGAAAGGAAGAATACTCACATGCAAGAGCAATTAATTTTATTGCTACAGTGTAGTTGTTTGCGTAAAATAAATTAGAGACAGGATTACATAGAATTTGTGTTTAAAGAAAATGTTTAAAGTACAGACAAAAAGGGACAGTGACAGGTATTATAACCGAGCATCATCACAGGATACGTAGGGCGTGGATGCGACAGCCTTGGCTGGTACGATGGAGGTCTGTGTCGTCCAGTTCTTCAGTGTGGAGTTCGAACGTAACGTCTTTACTTTCACTCCACCAGATTAGCTCAGCTCCACATATTATCATGGAGGTCTCTTGGACAGTTCAGAGACTCCTGCGCATACCCTGGCAGGCTGCTTATTTCCTGTCATCATCGTCGAAGAAGTCGTCATCGTCGTCATCGTCGAATTCCTCAGAGGACAAGAAGGATCCTTGCGTCCCGTCAGCCTTAACGCCTTGAACGGTGGCGGGTACGGCGTTGGATTCTAAGATGCGGAAGCCATTGCCGTCAGCAATGTACTTGACGAAGTACTGGGTTCCTTCAGGAGACGTCCAGCTGAAATAGGCGAAGTTGATGAAATGACATCCTCTCTATATAGGGAAAATCCGTCTGTCCTGCGACTTGATTAAATCCTTAAAAATCCTGTTAGGTTTTTTCGGTCATTATGATTCCTTTGTGAAGATTTCGTGCCTGAACTCTCATTCACGTTACATATACATGATACCTACTCAATAACCTAGTGCTTCAAACTGTATGGTTTATCATGTAAGTAGCAGTGTCAGCCATAGTTGGTTAAAACTTACATTACTTTAGTTTCTCTTCACATGTATCTGAAGGTAGATATGATCGACAGCATGATGAAGACCTCACCTGAAGGAGCCAGTCATGGTGTTGTCGTCGCCGACTTCCATGCTTTGGTGGATGTCCTCCTCGGAGATGTCTACGACGGAGTCTGGGCGGGCGGCGACCAGGGTGGCCAGACCCAGGAGGACGAGCATCTGACGTAGTGAGAGGAGGAGGAGGAGGCAAGAATCAGGTAAAACACTTCATACTTAGAAAATCAAGGTTCACATAATGGCAAACGTGACATAGCTTAGCTAGCAATAAGACAGGTAAACTTGAAGTATAACAGACTAACAGCCAAGAGTCTGTTCTGTGTCACTGACAAAGGGAAAGATGGAGTCAGAACCCTTATACTTTCGCTCAGTCTGTATACATTGGCGGAAGTCACCGGGATAATAAGATCAAAAATCATCATGAATGGGAGCGAAGAGGAAAGGTGCTGTAAAAGATACAGTGTGACTTTTCTAGCTCAAAAAGCAAGCAACTACGCTTGATTCATCACCACTTGATTTTCCTTGGATGCCGCGATCTCCTAACAATGACTTAAGTAAATTTTCCAGCAGACACCAAAGCAAATCTAGTGTGACATCAAGCTCTGAGGGCACTAGCACTCCATGATGATCCGGTTACAAATCTGAGATTCCCAAGCACCAACGTCTTCGGGTAGGAGCAACTCACGAGGCACTTCATGATTGTAGAAGGGTAAGCGAGAGTATGATGCCCGGTGCTGTGGGATCACTAATTTTATATCGAGGAATTGAGGTCAATCGGGCCTCTCTGGCCTGCTTGTATGTAAACTGCTCACAATGTCCAAGGGTCGAGTAGGCTCTGACACTTGCCCGCGACCTCGATATCTAGCCACACCCTCACACATTTAAGTACCCCGCCCCCCAACTAAATACGATACCCCATCCCCACTACACACATTGCCCCATCTCCACTGCATACATTACCCCATCTCCACCACACACATTGCCCCGTCTCCACTACTAACATTGCCCCATCTCCATTATACACATGACCCCCATCTCTACTATGCACAGTATCCCATCCCCCTGTACACACTGATACACCCACACTACACATGGTACCTCACCCCCACTATATATATACATATATATATATATATATATATATATATATATATATATATATATATATATATATATATATATATATATATATATATATATATATATATATATATATATATATATATATATATATATATATATATATATATATATATTCTTTTTCTTTCAAACTATTCGCCATTTCCCGCAAAAGCGAGGTAGCGTTAAGAACAGAGGACTGAGCCTTTGAGGGACTACCCTCACCTGGCCCAATTCTCTGTTCCTTCTTTTGGAAAAAAAAAAAAAAAAAAATATATATATATATATATATATATATATATATATATATATATATATATATATATACATATATGTATATACATATATATGTATATATATATATATATATATATATATATATATATATATATATATATATATATATATATATATATATATATATATATATATATATATATATATATATATATATATATATATATATATATATATATATATATATACATATATATATATATAGATAGATGGATAGATAGATAGATAGATAGATAGATAGATAGATAAATAGATAGATGGATAGCAATACACCCACACTGGACGTCTCCACTACATACAGCGCTACACCCTCACTATACACAGTACTATGCTTCCACTACCAGTTCCCCACTTCATATAGCACTGCAGTCTTCCGACGCACACTGCCAAATCCCCACTGCACATAGCACCATACCCTAATTTAACACGGTACCATGCTCCCACTACATACAGTACCACGCTCTTACTACACATAGTACCACACATTTATTGCACATGGTGCATTATCCCACCTACACACAGTACCACACTCTTATACATAAGGTACCACGCCTTCACTACACACAGTACCAAGCTCCCATTACACACGGGGGTATGCCACATTACACACACATACACACACACACACACACACACACACACACACTCACACACACACACACACACACACACTACTACACACTCACTAAACACAGTACCACATCGGCAATACACCCATTACATAAACCTAATAAACACCACACCACACCAATTCACACACAGTAAAACGCCACAAATACACACAGTACTAAACCACCACTGCACTTAGCAACACAACCCCAATACACACAGTATCACGCTCACATTGCACACAGGTCAACACCCCCAGCTACACACATTTCCAGACCCCAGTACACAAGCACTAGGCCCCTACTACACATAGGACCTCGTCCTCACTACACACAGTACCATACCTCCAATACACACAGGATCAAACCCCAGTGCACACAGTACCACATCCCCACTACATACAGACTCACACCCTTAATACATATTGCTGAACCCCAGTACACACAGTATTACCCTCCATTACACACGGTACCAAACCCCAGTACACACAGTACCACAACCTCACTATAGTCAAAACCACATCCTTAATACATATCGCTGAATCCCAGTACACACAGTATCACCCTCCACTACACACGGTACCAAACCCCAATACACACAGTACCACACCTTCACTACACAGCACCACAACCCTACAATACACAGAGTCTTAAACATCAATACACACAGCACCACACCCCCACTACTCTATGTACCAAATCTCCATTACACAGGGCACTACACCTGACTACATACAGTAACACACTACCACTACACAGAGTATCATACCCTCAGTACTCATAGTACTACACCCCACTACACACAGCAGTACAACTATACCCCATTACACAGAGCGTCTTACCTTCACTATACACGGTAGTACACGCCCCATTATACAGAGTACCACACCCCTACAGCACACAGTAAGTACTACACCCAACTACACACAGTACCACACCTTCACTACGGACAGTAATACATCCCACTACACATAGCGGTACACCTCAAGCATACACAGCAACACATCCCCACTATACACAGTACCACACATCAAACACACATAGTACCAAACCCCAATGCTTACAGTACTACATGTCCACTACACACAGTTCCACACAGCCCCCGCTACATACGGTTCCCTCACTATACACAGTACCACAGCCTCACTACACACAGTCCTCCACCCTTCACTGTACACAGCACCGCACACTCAGTTCACCTTGCACCAAGCCTTCATCATACATTACACTCACCCTTAGCTGGCAGAGCACCCCACCCCACTCTGTCCTCACCACACATTACATCATACTGGCATGACAACCCGCACTTACCACAGGCAACTTTCCTCTCACCGCAACACACCACATCCTCATAACCCACCACGCCCTCACCACACACACTTACAACTCGCCACGTACTATGCTGCACTTCCACTACACATAACTACCCTACTTTATCATATATATATATATTGGTGATGTGTCACCATCCACAACACCAAGATCTCACCATATGAGACATCATACTCCCTAATTACTTGCATCGCCATATATCCTCGCCAATGTCAACACATTTCCCTCACTACACAACACCACACAAAATCACCATACACCCTCACCCTCGACGTCTTAACACATCTTCACCACCCACACCATCATACTCCCACACCGTGGACTCAGTGCTCACTCATCACCACACACACCCACACCGCACCGCCTGTGTCAACACTAACCCTTACCCAAGCCTATCCACAGCGTCCTCCACCCTCACCCCTCACACCAACGCGCACTACCATCTCTCACATCACTACACACTCTCTCCATTAACTTTTATGCTACACACACTCATCACTCCTCGTGATCTATATCACCACATGCTCCCGTTACCCATAACTTCACACACACCCTCACTACCCCGACACCAATGGACATTTTCATCGCCGATTTCACCTTTATCTCTCATCAACCATATCACCATACTCACCACCCAGAACACCCACATCACCATACTCGCCCCTTGCACCATCAACATCACCATATTCAATGCCCTCACCAACCATACCACCATAACTGAACACCTAGCACATCCACATTACCATACTCACTGCCCAAACCAACCACATCACCATACTCATCACTAGCACCATCCACACAACTACACTCATCATCTCTACCACATCATCGTCTATACTCTGCTCATGCTGGTCACCTACATCGTCTAACACCTTGACAAGATATCACACCAAATCAGTGTTTCCTCACTTTAATATCATCTCTCTCTCTCTCTCCTCTCTCTCTCTCTCTCTCTCTCTCTCTCTCTCTCTCTCTCTCTCTCTCTCTCTCTCTCTCTCTCTCTCCTCACATCCCTAGCACCCAAACCAGCACACCCACTCGCCACTCACCCCATAATACCCAGTCACCACATACCCCATCACACACTCTCCTTACTCACTCACCCATCATCCACAACCAACCCACACTCACCACCCACACCACCTAGACTCATCATCACCCACATGGAGTCAGGCTATGAAGGTGAGGATATCTAGCTCAGACCTAACAACACTCATTTCGTCATCGCTTGATATATTTTTTTTCAGACGTCGTGGTCTACTAACTACTAGCAAGCGAGTTTTCCAAGAGACACCGATACAAATCTAGTTTATTAAACTTTAAGAACACTGGCTGGCACTCTGTGATAACCCGGTACATCATATGTGTGACACCGCGCGCCACACACACTTGGTGTGATATGACACAAAACCGGCACCGTTACACCACGCCCCTGACACCATAGAACACACGCCTGACATCATACACCACGCCCCTGACCATACGCCACGCATCTAGCACCATATAACACACACATAGCACCATACACCACGTCCCTAGCAATATATGACACACACCTGACACCATACATCATGCACCTGGCACATATACCACATACTTGATAACATACACCACACATTTGGAACTGTACACCACACACATGGCTTCGTAAACCACGCATTTCTCAGCATACACCGCACACCTAGCACCATACACCACACACCTGGCACCATACACCATACGCCTAGTACTATAAAGCACAAAACTACCACAATTGCATCAAGCCCCTGGCACCATACAACACACACCTGGCATGATACACCACACACCTTGCACCATATACTACGCACCTGGCACCGTAAATCATACACATCTAACGTCATGCACCAGACATTTGCCACCAGAACTCACACACGCGGCACCGCACACTTCATATGTGACACCAAACCACACACATGGCACCATCTAACGCGAGAGGATCGCTGGCCAGGTCGCTGGTCAAACGCCAGTGTGGCAACACTCGCGCGTCGCTGGTCAACGGAGGCAGTGACTGGGAAGATGGCTTCAGCTAACACATTATACCAAACATACTGACGAAATTTCGATTAATGTCGAGGGAGATGAGCGCCACTGTGGCCAGGAGAGTAGATGAGTGCCACTGTGGCCAGGAGAGTAGATGAGTGTCACTGTGGCCAGGAGAGTAGATGAGCGCTACTGTGGCCAGGAGAGTAGATGAGTGCCACTGTGGCCAGGAGAGTAGATGAGTGTCACTGTGGCCAGGAGAATAAGTGAGTACCAGTATGGCCAGGAAAGTAGATGAGCGCTACTGTGGCCAGGAGAGTAAATGAGTGCCACTGAGGCGGAAAGTAGGAAAGAGCCACTGTGACCAGGGAGTAGATGAGTGCCACTGAGTCCAGGAGAGTAGGTGAGCTCCAGTGTGGACAATAGTTGAGCGCCAGTGTGGCCAGGGCATCGGACGAGCACCATTATGGCTAGGAGAGCAGATAACACCACTATGGCCACATATGTGCATATGGCCACTCCCCTCACCAAACAGTGGGCAAAATTGACAGATGATAAGAACAAACGGTATACAAAACGACAGTACCCACCTGTCTACAGGGATATTGTGAAAATTTAGAAGGGGTGGAAATACTTCCTTTACGAACCACGGGATTGAATTTCGAAATATTACACATAAAAACAATTCTTTCATATCTTTCAGGAAATAGTTCCATTTTGTTGGTGGATTATCATGGTGATCAGCAGGACAGAGTCATCTATACAGTGACCTTTTTACGGGGTAACACCTACAGCTATATTCATAAAATTTTTCATAACTATCTGTTGATAAATAATTTTTTTTGTAAATTACTGTGAGACTGTCATTAATACCTCACCGAGAAACACAGGCAAAGGTAATTACTTTACTTTGTAGAAGTGAAAAAGCTTCAGTCGTGTTGATGAAGGAACTGATTTTTCATGGTAAAGATTGACCTTAGGATTTAAAAGTTATTTACAGTTCTAATTCATATGGTTGTTTAATCTGTTTTTAGATGGGAGGTTAGGGAAGTAAATGCAAGAGTTTTGGAGAGAGGGGCGAGTATGCAGTCTGTTGGGGATGAGAGGGCCTGGGAAGGGTCAGCTGTTGTTTGCTGATGATACAGCTCTGGTGGCTGATTCGTGTGAGAAACTGCAGAAGTTGGCGACTATTGAACAAGGTTATTATGTTTACTAGGGTTGAGGGACAAGTTGATTGGAATGTAAGTTTGAATGGAGGACAGTTGGAGAAAGTGAAGTGTTTTAGATATCTGGGAGTGGACTTAGCAGCGAATGGAACCATGTAAGTGGAAGTGAGTCACAGGGTGGGGAGGAAGCGAAGGTTTTGGGAGCGATGAAGAATGTGTGGAAGGAGAGAACTTTATATCGGAGAGCAAAAATGGGTATGTTTGAAGGAATAGTGGTTCCAACAATGTTATATTGTTGCGAGGTGTGGGCTAAAGATAGAGTTGTACGGAGGAGGGTGGATGTGGTGGAAATTGAATGCTTGAGGACAGTATGTTGTCTGAGGTGGTTTGATCGAGTAAGTCATGAAAGGGTAAGAGAGATGTGCTGAAATAAAAAGGGTGGTTGAGAGAGCAGAAGAGGGTGTGTTGAAATATCATGGACATATGGAAAGAATGAGTGAGGAAACATTGACAAGGAGGATAAATGTGTTAGAGGTGGAGGGAACAAAGAGAAACGGGAGACCAAATTGGACGTGGAAAGATGGATTTGAAAAAGATTTTGAGCGATTGGGGCCTGAACATACAGGAGAGTGAAAAGCGTGCAAGGAATAGAGTGAATGGGAACGTTATGGTATACCGGGGTCAACGTGCTCTCTCTCGATTGAATGAACCAGGACATGTAAATCATGGAAAGGTCTGTGGGGCCTGGATGTGGATAGGGAGCTGTGGTTTCGGTACATTACACATGACAGCTAGAGACTGAGCGTGAAGGAATGTGGCCTTTTTTGTCTGTTTTCCTGGCTCTACCTCGCTGAAGCAAGGGGGTAGCGATGCTGTATCCTTTGGGGCTGGGTAGCGCCAGGAATAGATGAAGGCAAGTAAGTATGAATATGTACATGTGTATATATGTATATGTGTGTGTGTATGTGTGTGTGAATATGTATGTATATGTGCGAGTATGAGAGCTTATACATACATACATACATATATATATATATATATATATATATATATATATATATATATATATATATATATATATATATATATATATATATATATATATATATATATATATATATATATATATATATATATATCTATATATATATATATATATATATATTGTATTGACTGGAGTAATGCCATCTCAGTTATTAACTCTATTACCACGGGAAATATCATTGAATCTTCTATTATTAAATAAACAAAGAATTATAATCTTAATATTAGTGATGGTCTATACAAATTAGAAAACTTTATTGTTGATAAAATTTGTAAAATGATAAGTTTATGAACGCTCGTTGTCTGTCTAAGACAATCGCATGTTTACCAAATGGTGTCCTAGTGTACTTGGGAACTTATCGTGTTTCATTTTCCCCGTGGACTCATAGGAACATATATATATATATATATATATATATATATATATATATATATATATATATATATATATATATATATATATATATATATATATATATATATATATACTACGCATTACTCGTAAGAGTCATTCTCGTCTTTTTTTCTTATGAGTATAAAGAATGTGGTTAGTCTGGCATGGGCAGGGAAAAAACTCACGATGTGAGGCACTCGAGACGAGCGGCCAGCCGACCCTCCCCAACACAGACGTCTTCTTAAACTGTTGGGGAACATGGACTTCTAAGATGCGTTCACAGAAAATGGCTTTTTAAACTAATTCCAATACTTCCTTTTGACATCTCTAGAGGAGCTTTATTTGTGACAGGAGTTTGAGACTGGTGTAGTTTGGATCGTTTTTCGTTTCATTACCTAAATTTGGTTTACATTTATGGGTTTTTTTATGGCTTATTCATGGCGTCTGTTAGCCGACCTATCGAAAGGTTGAATTAAATCAGCTTTCTCAGCACAGGTTGGAATTGTCACCTGGCTCATTCTGGTTTCATTCAACTGTCACCTTGGTGACAGCTAAGGTACTCTTGATTATTGTCCAGCTATAGCTGTACTACTTGTTGTCACTGTCCAGCTATAACTCTAATACTTGTTGTCACTGTCCAGCTATAGCTCTACTACTTGTCACTGTCCAGCTATAGCTCTGTTACTTGCTGTCACTGTCCAGCTATAGCTCTACTACTTGTTGTCACTGTCCAGCTATAGCTCTATTACTTGTTGTCACTGTCCAGCTATAGCTCTAATACTTGTTGTCACTGTCCAGCTATAACTTCGTTGCTTGTTGTCATTGTCCAGCTATATCGCTGTCACTTGCCGTTATTGTCCAATTTTAGCTATGATATTCTTGGTAGAAGTTCCAGCTTTATGTTCGTTACTTCTGGTCATCTTGTTACATTTCTCCGCCAGATTAGCAGGGCAATAAAGCTATAACTTGAAAACATCGGCTGAGTTGTGTGTCCGGCATCATTGTAACAATTTCTGTTTTTATAGTAGTTTTGGCTGGACCTGCACCAGGTGCAGAGGAGTTCAGTTGAGAAGAATAGGATTCACAGGAAACCTATTGAGTCTCGTAATACTGGTGTATGAAGGGACGCACCAGTGAACAAATACTGAGAGAGAGAGAGAGAGAGAGAGAGAGAGAGAGAGAGAGAGAGAGAGAGAGAGAGAGAGAGAGAGAGAGAGAGAGAGAGAGAGAGAGAGAGAGAGAGAGAGAGAGAGAGAGAGAGAGAGAGAGAGAGAGAGAGTGTTGGATATACAAACCACACAGACCCAAGGTCCAAGCGAGGTGGTTAGGCTTCAACACTCCTTAAACACAAATGCCCTTAAAAGCAGTAGAAGAAAAGGATAGCAACGCATAGGCCCTCTTCCCACCCTCCACTCCCTCTGGCAACACATTAGACCGAAAACAGGCCGAGAAAATACCTTGCCGTCTTTATATACCTGAAGGAAAATCTTATAGGAAAGTTTTAAGGTAGAATGAACATGAAAATATCATTCATCCCATCACCAACGACATGCATCCCTTCGAGTCTTGATATAAAGACAAAAGTAGACGCAAACTTGAGCTCCAGCCTCTCGACCTACCGTGTCTACATCATCCCCAATGCTGAGGAATGATACAATAATTCTTACTCTCCCAAAGCAAGTGACATGGGTTAATCAATGTTGGTATGTTATCGTAGCATGGCCTGGGAGAGATCAGTGGTTGAGAAGGTAGCATGATATACCACTCCATTATAATATTAATTGAATGAATTCTTCAATACCGGAGAGAGACAAGTGATGATCAAATCTTATTTTGAAGACATTAAGGGTGTTGCTTAGAGCAACTTTTTTTCTGGGAGCTTATTCCAGGTATCAATAATGTCGCTGGTAAAGAAATATTTCGTACAGTCTAAGTTAACTGGTGACCTCTATACGTTTTAGTCCATTCTCTCTCGTCGGTAACACTGGCGCTACTGTAAAGAAAGTTCCAATATCGACGTTGTTGAATCATTTAAGTGTTTTAGAATATTCCATTAATTTGCCCTGGAGGCGCTATTTGCTTATGGAAAAAAGCTTAATTTTCGTAGTCTCTCCTCATATGGTTTGTTACGCAAGGAAGAAATCAGTTTAGCTGATCTTCGCTTAACTGTTTCCAATTTATGAATATCCTTGCTTAAGTGTGTGTGTGTGTGTGTGTGTGTGTGTGTGTGTGTGTGTGTGTTGGGGGGGAGGGGTGTAAACTACACTGCATATTCGAGGTGTAGTCTAACTAGACTCAGGTATAGTGGCAATATCACATCTTTGCTTTTGTGTGTAAAATTTTCTGCTAATATATCCTAGCATCCTTGTTTCCTTTCTTCACCGCTTCCTTACAATGCTGGGAGAATTTGAAGATGTTGGAGAGAGTGACCCCGTAGATCCCTCACACTACAGCTGTCCTTTATCTTGATATCCATCAGTTAATAATCGAATTTTTATTTGTAACAACTGACGTTCACTGACGTTGAATAGCTTTCGCCATTTTCTAGACCATTCAACGATTTTATCTAAATCCTCATGTAATCCTCTTCAGTTAATATGACATTGCCGATCTTTGTGTCATTTACTAAACTGGACACTAAGTCATTTAACCCTATGTCAACATCGGTGATATAACTGATGAAAAGTATAGGCCCAAGTATGGATCCCTGGGGAACCACGGTGATGATTCACCATTCATTAAGACTCTCGGCTTCCTATCACGTAACCAGCCTTGCTTCCTATCACGTAACCAGCCTTGCTTCCTATCACGTAACCAGCCTTGCTTCCTATCACGCAACCAGCCTTCTATCCGATTTTCTGTGCAGCCAATAAGCAATCGCAAGAGGACTTTATGTATCAATTTAACGTGGAGGACTTTGCCCAATGCTTTCTGGAAGTCTAGAAACATAATATCTGTTTCTTTTGTTTTGGGCATTGAAGAATTTATGATAGATTTCCAGGAGGTTTGTAAGGTATGATCTACGCCTTCTAAAACCATGTTTGTGTATCACTGGTCAGGATGTGTTGTTCCAGATAGGCTTCGATCTTATTTCTAATAATCGACTCCAGAAGTTTACATATAGTTGATATGAGGCTAATAGGACGGTCACTGTCAGGCTTCCCTGTTTTGATATATAGGAAAGACGTCTGCCAGTTTCAAGCCAGCGGGAATCTTCCATCCTGGAAAGATTTATAGAGAAATACAGGTTAATGGTCAGGCAATTTCATGGTTGACTTTTTTGGTTAATCAAGACTCGAGATAATTTTTTTTCTAGGCTTAAACTTACCTGTCTGAGTTAGTGCTTCTCTAACTTTGACGGTGAATTCTTGTACCGTGTGAGTGCTTTTTATCACTGTCTCAAAATTCGTATCGTTGCTTTTGCAGCGTAAGAACAAAGCTAGAATACGTGTTCAGGGTTGTTGCTCTACTTTTCTCGTCCACAATGGGTTCCTAACAACGTTAATAAAGTCTGATCCTACTCCTTATATGTTTTCTTATTATCAACATATCTATATTTTTTTTTTAGCATCTCTATTACTATCCCTTGCAATATTCATTTCGTATTCTCTCTTAACAGAGAGAGAGAGAGAGAGAGAGAGAGAGAGAGAGAGAGAGAGAGAGAGAGAGAGAGAGAGAGAGAGAGAGAGAGAGAGAGAGAGAGAGAGAGAGAGCACTAGCTCGCAAAAGGATTAAAGCACAACTTTACTCCAAAACATCGACAAGAGTTCGCCTGTGATGATGAATCTCTGAAGATTTTGCAACTTATCTTTTGTTTTTGTTTTTAGGTTCAGGTTCGTATCTGCTGGAGGGGTCACATGACCCAACCTGTACATGAGGATCTGGTCTCTTATGCCCCAGAAATCAACTGGTTTGTGAGGATCATGTAAGTCCGACCTTGTAGGTCGACGTGGGGAAATAGAAAGACAAAAAGAAAAGTGAAGGGAATGGTCTTTGTGGATGATCCGGTGTGGCGGGAGCCAACTGGGAGGAACATAATCATTGCTGAAGAGGCCAGCAAGTAAGGCCATTATAACTGCTGACTTGATGATGATCCCAGGTGGGTCGAGAGCACACCCGCTTGGTCCAGTCACCCTCGAGTCTGTAGTCATAGAGTTGCACAATCCTGGCAGACATCGACCCCAGGAAGAGAATGGAGGTGGGGTCTGGACCAGCTGTGTTGCTCATGATGTAACGGAAGGTTCCAACAAACCAGATCCAGGGTGCCGTGTTACCTCACCTCATCTTTGTTGGAATTTGAATTTATAGGAATCCTTTCCTGTTACTGGATCGATCGACCGCCGGTATGACTGTGTTAGTTGTATTCATGCCTTTTCCAATATTGTTTCTCAACCAAGCCAGCAATGAACCTTTCACTCGGTATAATTACTATGAGTTTCGTTCATCATGATATATATATATATATATATATATATATATATATATATATATATATATATATATGTATATATATATATATATATATATATATATATATATATATATATATATATATATATATATATATATATATATATATATATATATATATATATATATATATATATATATACATATATATATATATATATATATATATATATATATATATATATATATATATATATATATATATATATGTATATATATATGTATATATGTATCCCTGGGGATAGGGGAGAAAGAATACTTCCCACGTATTCCCTGCGTGTCGTAGAAGGCGACTAAAAGGGGAGGGAGCGGGGGGCTGGAAATCCTCCCCTCTCGTTTTTTTTTTTTAATTTTCCAAAAGAAGGAACAGAGAGGAGGGCCAGGTGAGGATATTCCCTCAAAGGCCCAGTCCTCTGTTCTTAACGCTACCTCGCTAATGTGGGAAATGGCGAATAGTTTGAAAGAAAAGAAAAAGAAATATATATATATATATATATATATATATATATATATATATATATATATATATATATATATATATATATATATATATATATACATTCTTCAAAGCAAACACCTGATCCACACATCCTCTACCACTTCTGAAACCACACTGCTCTTCCCCAATCTGATGCTCTGTACATGCCTTCACCCTCTCAATCAATACCCTCCCATATAATTTGCCAGGAATACTCAACAAACTTATACCTCTGTAATTTGAGCACTCACTCTTATCCCCTTTGCCTTTGTACAATGGCACTATGCACGCATTCCGCCAATCCTCAGGCACCTCACCATGAGTCATACACACATTAAATAACCTTACCAACCAGTCAACAATACAGTCACCCCCTTTTTTAATAAATTCCACTGCAATACCATCCAAACCTGCTGCCTTGCCGGCTTTCATCTTCCGCAAAGCTTTTACTACCTCTTCTCTGTTTACCAACTCATTTTCCCTAACCCTCGCACTTTGCACACCACCTCGACCAAAACACCCTATATCTGCCACTCTATCATCAAACACATTCAACAGACCTTCAAAATACTCACTCCATCTCCTTCTCACATCACCACTACTTGTTATCACCTCCCCATTTGCGCCCTTCACTGAAGTTCCCAGGTGTTTGCTTTGAAGAATGTATGTGAGAAATACTTAGAAAAGCAAATGGATTTGTATGTAGCATTTATGGATCTGGAGAAGGCATATGATAGAGTTGATAGAGATGCTCTGTGGAAGGTATTAAGAATATATGGTGTGGGAGGCAAGTTGTTAGAAGCAGTGAAAAGTTTTTATCGAGGATGTAAGGCATGTGTACGTGTAGGAAGAGAGGAAAGTGATTGGTTCTCAGTGAATGTAGGTTTGCGGCAGGGGTGTGTGATGTCTCCATGGTTGTTTAATTTGTTTATGGATGGGGTTGTTAGGGAGGTGAATGCAAGAGTTTTGGAAAGAGGGGCAAGTATGAAGTCTGTTGGGGATGAGAGAGCTTGGGAAGTGAGTCAGTTGTTGTTCGCTGATGATACAGCGCTGGTGGCTGATTCATGTGAGAAACTGCAGAAGCTGGTGACTGAGTTTGGTAAAGTGTGTGAAGAAGAAAGTTAAGAGTAAATGTGAATAAGAGCAAGGTTATTAGGTACAGTAGGGTTGAGGGTCAAGTCAATTGGGAGGTGAGTTTGAATGGAGAAAAACTGGAGGAAGTGAAGTGTTTTAGATATCTGGGAGTGGATCTGGCAGCGGATGGAACCATGGAAGCGGAAGTGGATCATAGGGTGGGGGAGGGGGGCGAAAATTCTGGGAGCCTTGAAGAATGTGTGGAAGTCGAGAACATTATCTCGGAAAGCAAAAATGGGTATGTTTGAAGGAATAGTGGTTCCAACAATGTTGTATGGTTGCGAGTCGTGGACTATGGATAGAGTTGTGCGCAGGAGGATGGATGTGCTGGAAATGAGATGTTTGAGGACAATGTGTGGTGTGAGGTGGTTTGATCGAGTAAGTAACGTAAGGGTAAGAGAGATGTGTGGAAATAAAAAGAGCGTGGTTGAGAGAGCAGAAGAGGGTGTTTTGAAATGGTTTGGTCACATGGAGAGAATGAGTGAGGAAAGATTGACCAAGAGGATATATGTGTCGGAGGTGGAGGGAACGAGGAGAAGAGGGAGACCAAATTGGAGGCGGAAAGATGGAGTGAAAAAGATTTTGTGTGATCGGGGCCTGAACATGCAGGAGGGTGAAAGGAGGGCAAAGAATAGAGTGAATTGGAGCGATGTGGTATACCGGGGTTGACGTGCTGTCAGTGGATTGAATCAAGGCATGTGTATGGGGGTGGGTTGGGCCATTTCTTTCGTCTGTTTCCTTGCGCTGCCTCGCAAACGCGGGAGAAAGCGACAAAGCAAAAAAAAAAAAAAAAGAAAAAAAATATATATATATATATATATATATATATATATATATATATATATATATATATATATATATATATATATATATATATCATTCCTGTGGATAGGTGAGAAATCCTCCTCTCTCGTTTTTTTTTTTTTTAATTTTCCAAAGAAGGAACAAAGAAGGGGGCCAGGTGAGGATATTCCCTCAAAGGCCCAGTCCTCTGTTCTTAACGCTACCTCGCTAACGCGGGAAATGGCGAATAGTACGAGAGAAAATATATATATATATATATATATATATTAATAGAAGTAGTCAGGGTATTTTCATTCTGACATGTTTGCGAAAGACAATACCATGTTTAGTTTCAATTAATTTCTCTTTGGTTTCTTTTATTTCCGAGCACAAGTTTGTTATCACTTCGAAAGATAGAAAAGTTTATTCCCAAATGCCATATCTACAATATTCCCAAGACATACACAGTGAGCTTCGCCCTTAGCAGACTAATAGAGATGAATTCAACACAAGATCTTCAAAGACACTGAGTACGATGGATACACAGAGATGAAAACTACAATCCTGTGAACTCCATGACGGCGAGAAGAGACTAATGGTTTTAAGTCATAGGATCTCACGTTTGAGGCCAGCCACACGGGATGGGATCCTCTTTGCGGTGCTTCTTGATGGTTGGAGGAGCCAAATAATGTAAAGACTCTAACTTGACCTGTTTGCTGGTTGTTGAATAAGGAGTAAAATTCTATGATATGTTCTGCTTCTGTTAGTTGTGATTTGTTGTGACGTCTGCAATGTTTGAGAATTTTCGAGTTGTCTACCACCTGCTAGGCATTACAACGTCCAGGGAATTGCGACAGGCTGGGTGTCTGAAAAGTTAGCACTGAACCCTTACCCAAGTCGCTGTTTTTCCGAAATTTTTTTTTCCGCTACACTGACAGATGCGATCCTGGCTTTCGATCCACAGACTCATTTGCTCTTGATCTCAAACACAACACTTCTTAACACAAGACACACACAACCTTCCATATTCCACTGAGCTTTTTCCTTTTCTTAAGAGTAAAGAAAATCATGATAATATAATCTGTTCCAGTCTCTCGGGAGGTGAATCAGAGCTGCACCACTGGGCGAGGCGCGTAGTTAGGATTCCAGGTATTTCTTGACCGACATCAAGTCACTAGGAGCTACTCCAGTTTTCCAGTCACATCTCCCAGATCTGGATCTTTGATGTCATTTTTTCTTCTCTGCAACATTCGTGGTGTCAGATCGAACCTTACCTCTTCAGAACAACATTTTCCCCACCTCTTCCCAGTCCTGATCTTCTTCTCTTGGTTACCCACCTGTCCAGGGCTGCTTCCCCTCTACATTGCTAACCTCTAAGTTCAATCTTTTTCTTAGTGTCCACTCTGTGAAACGCGTTTGTGCATACTATAATGAATATCTTCTGTTACAATTCTTGTGGATATTAAGTCATCTGACTCTGATGCCATTTGGTTCAAAATTTCTCTACCTTTTATAAGTTTCTCGTGATGTTTCGTGTATATATCCTCCCCTAGACCTTCAAAATGTGTACAACTTTTCGAATATTTGACTTTTTCCCACGAAATTCGGCCCCATGCACATCCACATGCTAAGATCCTCTCTGCAGGAGATTTCAATATACACCACAAGAGTTGGTGAGGCTCTCAACCCGAGATGACTCGTGTGGAGTCGAGGCCTTTTCTTTTCCCTCGTTAACGATCTGGAACAAGTAATCAAACATCCAACAAGAGGTCTCGACCGTCATGACCACTCTTTCAAAACGCCTGATGTCTGTTATATCTCTGAACCCTCGCACCTTGTGCTCCCTAAGGGTCCCTCCAACCACAGTGTTGTTATCATTATCACCTCTAACTGGGCACGTCTATCCTCTATCTTCCCCTCTCTCTTCTCGAAACGCTAGCCTTGGCACTTCAGAAGAGCACAGCCGTCATCCACGCTCGGTTTCTTCCTTGACTTTTCCCCGGCACGGAGACTACTGCGCTGGCTGGGTTGTCTCGTGTGGTGCTGGACGCAAAACAGAGGTAATCTTGGCCGGGACGGAGTCCAGAACCCCCATCTTCTCCCTACACGCTCTTCCCGAGTCATGGCTTGATCGCTCCAGCTCTGATGCCTACCGCATCTGGGATGAAGCGTACCGGGCCATGAACCCACCCTCCCGACACCCACACCGCTTTCATTTCTGTTCGGAATCATTGCAAAGCTATTCTTTGTAGAGTCAAGCGTACCCTCATAAACAGAAAGTGTCCTGAACTGACTTTTTTTTTCCACTGACAAATCTCTCTGTTCCTTAGCTATAAACATCTCCAACAACTTCTGTAATCTAGCCTTTTCTCTTCTCTCCCGACATGATCAATCTGTAGCTAAGTCTTCCACTGATAAAACCAATCTTTTTTTGGTACCCTCCCTTCCTCTGATTCAACTCTGGTTGATTTCGCTTTTAATCATTCGTGTCCTTCTCCTTCCACTGAACTATGCCATCTCCTAGATTCTCCTAAGGACTCTCTCATTTCTAGGTGGATAAGGCGTACGGTCCAGATGATATAACTCCTTTTGCTCTTAACCCTACAATGTTATCCTTGGGTCTATCAGACCCGAAGCATCTCAAAGTTCGTTTGTCGTACTAGGTTTCCAAATGTGTACGACCACTTGAGGTCCCTCTACCTTCAGTTCTTGTTCAGCCATCGCCGAGGACGGGTGTGTCACTCTGTGCTCCTATTCCTTCTTTGTGTTTTGTGGTGTTAGGTTCAAGGTCTGATAAACCCATGGATACTGATAGTGTGGGAGGTGAATGATAAATGAATGCTAAATGGCAATGAAGGGATGCTCTCTGTCTGTAAGCAGGTGGCCTGGTTAATGGATACCTCATATGATAAGACCTTATAATGAATAGCTTTTTTTGTTATGTTGATAAGAGTAATAATTTCTTTACAAGAATGTTCACATTTTTGTTGTTGTTTTACAATAACCACCTCTATGTTTTTCTTTATCTTCATATAGTAATTGAACCAACTAAAGCTTAAAGCTCCAGTATCTGTACAGCGCCTACTGCTTGCCCCACCTCTTCCTCGCTCACACCTTCCCACACAGCCCATCCAGCAACACACGCACCACTTCCACTGCCAGCCCTACCACTCGTACGTTCCCAACACAACTTATTCACCAACACCCGTGGAAAGTCCACTGCCTACTCCCACAGCCCCTCCTGCACCTCAATATGCTCATCCTCCGCCTCAACCACCGTGTCCTTCTACCTCCTCTCACCCCCAGTCTCAACCCTCCACCAAGGTCCCAAGACCTAAGGCCCTCTCTCTCTCTCTCGCTCTGGTTCCATAACCTCCTCCAGGTTTACGTCACACGTCAATCATCACCCGCCTCTCTCGCCAGCCGTTCCCCTCCCTTTTCTTCATGAGGCCACTCCCCTTCTCCCGCCCACGATGGCTCCTCCCACGAGCAATCATCTTGCAGTATTCAGCGACTGAGAAGTAAAGATGGGCGGAGACGATTTCATAATTCTAGGAGATTCACTGGCCAGAAATCTGGGTAAACACACGGCAGAGACCTCAGGCGCTAAGAGAACTGACCCTGTCTACTACCTTGGTGCTCGAATTTCCCACATTACAGAAAAGTTAAAAGCGACTGAAGTACCAGCTACAAAGCTGTGTTTAGCGGTGAATATTAGGAGCAGCTACGTTTAACATGATAATATAGATTCAGGAAATATCGTAAAGGAAAACAACGAGCTGATCTACGCTCTGAAAGAACGGATCGAATAGCATCGTTATAGTTGGCCCTTCCTCGAGACGAAACACAGGCAGTACCTACGTCCTAAGTAGAGCGTTTGGTGTAAATGAGAGACCAAACCACCCGTGTTAACATAGGCTTCGTAGGCCCATGATTCGACTTCATAAGAGACAAGGGATTATAGAACACAGACTGCATCCACCTTTGCAGGAATAGGTCAGAACTCTTAAGTGCACGAATCAAAGCTCAACTTGCCATACCATTACCACGTAAAAGTTCTTGTTGAGGGTCAGTAGAGGTCGGCTCGTCGACCATATGCCAGAGGTGGGAGAGGTTAGGTCAAGTCATATTACGTATCACGGTGGAGGCAGGTCAGAGCGGGACCCGTCCCCACAGAACCAGACAGCGAGAGAGGGATGTCGAGAGCTCTTTAGACCTCGGTTTAGGGATGGTCGGTCACTGAATCGTACCACTTGATTTCGAGCGGAAATCAAACGGAGAAAGTAAAGAGAAACAGAATAGATGAATTGCATTGCTTGGTAAACCATGAACTCGTTGTTATCACTGGATTAACAGAAACGTTCCTAAACATGAAAAGACAACGATCTAATTAGAGGGTGCTATATGTACTATATGTGCTATATGTGCTATATAGATTATTTGTGAGAGATAAAGAAGATTCGAGGAGGTGGAACTGCACTGTACGTAAAATCATACCTAAACCCCATTAAAATTCAGACTACAACATCTGCGTGTTCAAATTAGCTCACAATTTTTCAAATTTTACATAAACATCGTATATACTTCGACGTCCCAGTCCTGGACGAGAGTTCACTGAGAACAAGAGAGGATAGAAATTCTATCATTTTAAGGGATCTAAATCTCCCAGAGATCATCTGGCGATCTATTACATGGGTAGAAAGTGAACTTGCCAGATTTATCAACTTTGACGAAGGCAATTTTCTCTACCAAAGCGTCAGAGAGCCTGACAAGGGAAGTTAAGACACTTGATCTAGTTCTCACATCATAAGGAGTTCTCATCCACTAATACCCGTGTTGGTGGACATCTACGTACATGTGGCAACACCATGGTTAGGTTCAATGTAAATCTCAAAACCAATTCCCCTAAAAGCAGTACTTTTACCCCTAGTCTTAAAAGTTATGATTGTAATGGTTTGAAAGATGCTTTAAACACATGTTTTAAGCGTCAGATTATGCACACACAAAAAAAGCCACATGCATTCCTATGCATAACAGAAACAGTAGAATTAACAACTGGCCTAATGGTACCCAGAGATATTGTAAGAGCTATGAGGAACAGTAATAAACTCTTACAACTTTGAAAATCAAATAATGTCCAAATCTTGCAACGCATTATAAAACAATTAGGAGAAAGGTGAAAAGACTTATTGAACTAGACGAGGGAGACTATGAAGTGAGGATTTCAAAATGCATCAGAGATCCTATGAGATTTTATAGATATATCACTAATAAGAAACACATAAGGCGTGGGACAGGGCCCTTAGAAGACGAAGATGGGGAGCCCATTGTGGATGACGAAAGCATAGCAAAAACCCAAAACATGTTTCTCAGTTTAGTTTTTACGCTAGAAAGAAGCGACACGAATTCTGAGACAGTCATGAATAGCACACACACACGATACCATGTTTTACCTGTCGCACTTGAAGAAGTACTAACACAGTCTTTAGGACTAAGGAAAATCCAAGTCATGCTCGCTTCTGTCCGTAAGTTATCAAAAATTGTCAAACCGTTCACCTATTTTCTGAATAAATCTCTCCAGGATGGAGTTGTACCGAAGCCCAGGAGACTGACAGACGTTACTCCTACATTCAAAAACAGAAGCCATGATTTGCTCGGTAACTACCGTTCTATTAGCCACATGTCGATGACATGTAGACTTCTGGAGTCGATTATTAGAGATAACATCGTAGCCTACCTTGAAAAAAGAATCTGGTTAATAATACACAGCATGGGTTTAGAAGGCACAAATCATGCCTTTCAAACCCCTCCCTCCCTTGAATTATAGATTATTCAAGGTACCTCATCTTAAACTGATGCATAAAGCTAGGAAACTGGATAGAAGCCTGGGTATGTGAAAGGAGGCGAAGAGTCGCAATGAATGTGGTGAATCATTACCGTGATCACCCAATACTAGTGGTGTTCCCCAGGACCCGTCCTGGGATCTATACTTTCATCATCTATCCTATTGATATAGATGAAGAGCTGAATAACATGGTATCCAAGTCTTCAGATGACATACAGATCAGCCATGCCATATTAGGTGAAGAAGATAAGCTAAGATTACATGAGGATCGAGATGATATAATTGAGTGGTCTAGAAAATGGCAAATGCCATTTGATATCATTAAATGTCAGCTGTTACAAGTCGGAATCTTCAACAAGAAACTCGATTATGAAGTGATTGGCCGCAAGATAAAGGACAACCTTAGTGTGATGGATCAAGGGGTCATTGTCTCAAACAACTTCAAATTCTCTCAACACTGTGATGAAGCTGCCATGAAAACAAATAGGATATTAGGAATTACCAATGGAAACTTTACGTACAAGAGAAAAGATGTGATATTGCCACTATACTGAAGCATAGCTATACCTCTCTTTAGATATACATTGCAGGTCTGGGACCCAACCCAAGTAGGGATATTCTTGCAGTGAAAGCAGTGCAGCAATGAACAACTACACTGATTCTTTCCTTACATAATAAATCATATGAATACAGACAGTAAGAATTGAATTTGTTGTGTCAAAGCAAATGGCGGCTCCAGGATTCAACAACGTCTATATTGAGAATATCTTGATGGTCGCGAAGAGTATTACGAACGAGAGAAAATGGACTGAGATATAAAGGCCACCGAATTATTATGGAGAGCACGAATTAATTTTTTTTTTTTAACCAGCGAAGTGTTGTTTAGAGGGACACTGTTATTATGTTTAGGCTTGATCATCACCTCTTACTCTCTGGTGTTGAATAATTCTTTTAATGAATCATAGTAACGTTAGTGGTATATTATGCCACCTTCTCAACCACTGATCTCGCCCTGGCCATGCTGCGGTAATCCGTGTCCAGGGGACACGATTGAATTATTGTTTCATTCACATCAGTTATGATATAGACATGGTAAGCCACGAGGATGGAGCATTGAAGGAAGGCATGTCCTTGGTGATCGGATACATGAAATTCATGTTCATTCTACCTTCTGACTTTTCTATAAAGATTTCTCTGATGCATGTTAGTCTTGCAAAGTATTTTCTCACTTGTTTTCCATCCGATAGATTGCCTAAGGGAGAGGCGAAAGCCTTTTGTTTAGCTGTTCTTTTGCTCTACGGCTTTAAAGGGGACTGTTTCTCTGTGTATATATATATATATATATATATATATATATATATATATATATATATATATATATATATATATATATATATATATATATATATATATATATATATATATATTCTTCTGTTTCCCATTGTAGAAAGTTAAAAATACAAGGAGGGGAGGATTTCTGGCCCCCTGCTCCCGTCCCCTCTAGTCGCCTTCTACGACACGCGAGGAAATGGGAAACAGAAGAAGGAGCCACGCGGGGATTGCTCATCCTCCTCGAAGGCTCAGACTGGGGTGTCTAAATGTGTGTGGATGTAACCAAGATGTGAAAAAAGGAGAGATAGGTAATATGTTTAAGGAAAGGAACCTGGATGTTTTGGCTCTGAGTGAAACGAAGCTCAAGGGTAAAGGGGAAGAGTGGTTTGGGAATGTCTTGGGAGTAAAGTCAGGGGTTAATGAGAGGAGAAGAACAAGGGAAGGAGTAGCAGTACTCCTGAAACAGGAGTTGTGGGAGTATGTGATAGAATGTAAGAAAGTAGATTCTCGATTAATATGGGTAAAACTGAAAGTTAATGGAGAGAGATGGGTGATTATTGGTGCATATGCTCCTGGGCATGAGAAGAAAGATCATGAGAGGTAAGTGTTTTGGGAGCAGCTGAATGAGTGTGTTAGTGGTTTTGATGCACGAGACCGAGTTATAGTGATAGGTGATTTGAATGCAAAGGTGAGTAATGTGGCAGTTGAGGGAATAATTGGTATACATGGGGTGGTGTTCAGTGTTGTAAATGGAAATGGTGAAGAGCTTGTAGATTTATGTGCTGAAAAAGGACTGGCGATTGGGAATACCTGGTTTAAAAAGCGAGATATACATAAGTATACGTATGTAAGTAGGAGAGATGGCCAGAGAGCGTTATTGGATTACGTGTTAATTGACAGGCGCGCGAAAGAGAGACTTTTGGATGTTAATGTGCTGAGAGGTGCAACTGGAGGGATGTCTGATCATTATCTTGTGGAGGCTAAGGTGAAGATTTGTATGGGTTTTCAGAAAAGAAGAGTGAATGTTGGGGTGAAGAGGGTGGTGAGAGTAAGTGAGCTTGGGAAGGAGACTTGTGTGAGGAAGTACTAGGAGAGACTGAGTACAGAATGGAAAAAGGTGAGAACAATGGAAGTAAGGGGAGTGGGGGAGGAATGGGACGTATTTAGGGAATCAGTGATGGATTGCGCAAAAGATGCTTGTGGCATGAGAAGAGTGGGAGGTGGGTTGATTAGAAAGGGTAGTGAGTGGTGGGATGAAGAAGTAAGATTATTAGTGAAAGAGAAGAGAGAGGCATTTGGACGATTTTTGCAGGGAAAAAATGCAATTGAGTGGGAGATGTATAAAAGAAAGAGGCAGGAGGTCAAGAGAAAGGTGCAAGAGGTGAAAAAGAGGGCAAATGAGAGTTGGGGTGAGAGAGTATCATTAAATTTTAGGGAGAATAAAAAGATGTTCTGAGAGGAGGTAAATAAAGTGCGTACGACAAGGGAGCAAATGGGATATATATATATATATATATATATATATATATATATATATATATATATATATATATATATATATATATATATATATATATATATATATATATATATATATATTCCCTGGGGATAGGGGAGAAAGAATACTTCCCACGTATTCCCTGCGTGTCGTAGAAGGCGACTAAAAGGGAAGGGAGCGGGAGGCTGGAAATCCTCCCCTCTCGTTTTTTTTTTTTTCCAAAAGAAGGAACAGAGAAGAGGGCCAGGTGAGGATATTCCCTCAAAGACCCAGTCCTCTGTTCTTAACGCTACCTCGCTATCGCGGGAAATGGCGAATAGTATGAAAGAAAAGATATATATATATATATATATATATATATATATATATATATATATATATATATATATATATATATATATATATTGTATACATATATCCCTCCACTCTCTCCCTTATCCCTGTAGCTCGGGAAGAAAAAATATTCTCCATGAATTCCCTGTGTGCTGAAAAAGATGACACAGGTGCGGGACGGGAGTCTGTATACCCAACCCTCCTTGAACTGCAATTCTAGAAACTGAAACAGAAGAAAGAATCAGTCGAGGAGTGCTCATCCACCTCGAAGGCTCAGACTGCGGTATCAACATGTGTGGATGTACTCAGGATGACAAGAGATGACAGATAGATTGCAAGTTTGAGAAGAGAAACCTGGATGCTGTGGCTCTGAGTAAAACCAAACTTATGTGGAAGAGAGAAGAATTGTTTGGTAATGTCTTAGGGGTAAAGTCAGTGGTTAGAGTTGGGGGCAAGAGCAACGGGGATAACACATCTGTTGAAGGAGGAAATGTGGATATGTGTTAAGTGCTGTAAGGAAGTAAATCTCAGGCTGATGTGGGTGAGAAAGAAAGCGCATCACGAATGGTGGAAGATTGTTAACGCTTATGCACCTGTATCGACAGGGATAAGGAAGAGAGGCAAATGTTTTCGGAGGAGCTGAGTAAATGCATCTGCAATTTTGTTGAGGAAGACCAAGTAACAGTAATTGATAATTATGATGCAAGAGTAAGTGATGTGGCAGTTCACAATATTATTCGAGGCACGGAGTACCTAGTGCAGGGGAAGGAAAATGAACAGCCTGTGGAGTTGTGGGCTGAAGAACAGATTGGTGATTGCGAATACCTGTTTGAAATGAGTTATATACTAACAGACAGACGCGCTAAACAGTGACTTCTGGATGTGTGTTGAGGCAAGCGGCTGGTCTTACCACATCCTGGTAGAGGTGAGGGTGAAAGTTTTTTTGTAAAAGCTTTAGGAAAATAGGAAATGATACGGTTGGAAAGAGGGTGGCGAAAGCAAGTGGTGAGCTTGGAAAAAATGCCTGCGTGAGTACACACAGACAGACTGGGTGAAACATGGCAAAAACGAAAAGTAGATTACACTTGTGGAGTTGGTGAGAAATGGGAGGTATTTAGCGAAGCCGTGCTTGTATGTGGCACTCGGATGGCGGGATGAAGACAGGTGAGAAAGGATAGTGAGTGAAAAAGGTAGAGTCGTGAGAAAGGGATGAAGAAGTAAAGTTGTGAGTGAAAGAGAAAAGAGAGTTGTATGGACGTTATCTGAACGGAAGGAGTGAAAAGGATTGGAAGATGTAATCAAGAATGTGGCAGGAAGTTATAAGAAACGTGCTGTAATTGATTAAAAGGGTATATGAAGAGTTAGGGTGACAGTGTATTAGAAATCATCAGGCAGAGAAAGAATAACTTTAGGAATAGTGCTAATAGTGTAAAGAGAACAAGAGCACAAATGGGAGCATCAGTGAAGCGAGCACATAGGGAAGTGGTGACAGTGAAAGATACGGGAAGAGGAGACGGAGTGTGTGTTCTGAGGGACTGATAAATGTGTTCACTGATAGTGTGGTAAATGTGGGTTGGAGAAGTATGCAAAGTGTTAGAGTCATGGCAGAAGTATGTTCAAGAGCAGAGGTCCTGAAAGCCTTGCATATAATGAAGTGCATCGAGACGACGAGAGAAGATGGGATTGGAGCTAAGTTCCCTGAGACAAAAAGAAGGTGACTGCGATATTGATTGGTTGGTTAGGAGTATCAATGAAGATCAGCGGAATGCTTGTATAGTGCTGCTGTATAAAGGCAAGAGAGACAAAAGTGAATTTTCGAATGACAGAAACATTAATCATTTGAGTGTACCTGATAAATTGTATGGAAGAATGGTGACTGAGAAGATAGTGGCATGCACAGATCATCAGACTAGGGAACAGTAGAGGCAGAGGATGTGTGAATCAGAACTTTACTTTGAAGAATCTGTGTGAGAAATAATTATTTAAATAGAAGGATATGTATATGGAGAAAGTGTATAATTGGGCTGATTATTTTATGGAAGGTGTTACGAATATAAAGTGTGGGAGGAAAGTTACTTGAAGCAGTAAGTTCTAATCAAGAGAGATAGAAGTTTGTGCGAGTAAGAAGAGTGGTTGTTGAGTGTTTCACGTGAAGGTGGGTCTGCGGCAAAGATGTGTGTTGTCACCATGGCTTTTCGATCTCTTTATGAATGGGTTGGTGGAATGAACGAAAGGGTTCTTACAGAGACAGCCAAGTCTGTTGTCTTTTGGGGGTGGGGTTGTGGGCATGGAAGGTGAGTCAGTTACTGTTTGCTGATGACACGGGTCCAGTGGCATACAAATAAGAAACTGCAGGGAAGAAAGACAGGTCGGTTTGAGTGTGAGCTTGATGAGAGAGAACCTGGAGAAAGTGGAGTGTTTTTGATACCTTGGAGTGGACATGGTAAAGGATGGAACGTGGGAGCTGAAGTGCGTCATTAGGTCGGCAACAGGAACAACATCCTGGGATCACTGAGTATACATTACTGTTTGTGGGGACAAGGATGGGCATGTTTGATGGTTCAGTAGTCCTGACGATAGTTTATGGCCGTGAAGTGTAGTAATCCCTAGATGTAAATGTGCGGAAGAGGGTGGATGTGTAAGAACTGACTTTTGATGGTGATCCATGGTGTGAAGAGGGTTGATGGAGAGACATACGATAGGGTACATAAATTGGTCTACTTAGAGCTGAAGTAGCAGCCTAGAAAAGACAGGTCTTAGCCCATCGGTAGTTTACGGGTACACTGTCCGCCTATCTTTCTCTAAGGCGGGGTTCGATATTCGGGCGTCCAATGGTAAAATTGTTTATTATTCAGAGATGGTGGCTGACATTAAGGGAATATGTCAAAGGAGAGAGCTGGGGATATTTGTAGGTGAAAACAAGATTGTTAGGTTTCGCACTGCGAAGGGACAGGATAGCTGGGTTGCGAGTTTGGACGGAGAAAGTATGGAGGAGGTGTAGTGTTTTAGATACCTGGGAGTGGACATGGTAACATATGGAAGCGGAAGTGCGTCACAGGGTAGGTGAGGGGGCGAAATTCTGGGAACACACACACACACACACACACATATATATATATATATATATATATATATATATATATATATATATATATATATATATATATATATACGAATAAAGTGTATATGAACGCGCACCTTCATACAACATACAAAGCTCCATCAGCCAGGATCGAGCCTGGGACCCCTTGTGCAAGAGGCAGGCATGCTAACCGCTAGGCTAAGGGACTGTATAATAGGAAACAACTATTCGAAATTCTAAGTACTCGAATACCCTTCGTCTCACAATGGTGAGCAACGGGGTCTATCGGTTGTTTCCGAACTTAGTATTTCGAATAGTTGTTTCCTATTATACAGTCCCTTAGCCTAGCGGTTAGCATGCCTGCCTCTTGCACAAGGGGTCCCAGGTTCGATCCTGGCTGATGGAGCTTTGTATGATATATGTATATATATATTCTTTTTTTTTTTTAAACATATTCGCCATTTCCCACGTTAGCTAGGTAGCGTTAAGAGCAGATGACAGAGCCTTAGAGGGAATATCCTCACTTGGTCTCCTTTGTTCCTTCTTTGGAAAAATCAAAACAGGAAGGGAGGATTTCCAGCCCCACGCTGCCTCCCCTTTTAGTCGCCTTCTACAACACGCAGGGAATACGTGGGAAGTATTCTTTCTCCCTTATCCACATCCAGGCCCCACAGGAACAGTACTTATTTGGCACACTTATCTGTTCCTTCTTTTGGAAAAGTAAAACTCCCACCCATTTTAGTCACCTTCTACGGTATGTATATATGTGTGCTAACGTTTACTGGGTTAATTGGAATTCTCCAGTTTTCCATTTATTTTTTTCACGTTCTTTCCAGGTTTCTAATTGGCTTCCAGTGTTCTCTACGAACCGATGTGTTTGCTCATGTTAACAGTGGCATTTCGACCTCAGCAACCAGAGTGAAAATGGCACCAGCAGTGAACTTGTTATAGGTTAATGAAAACAGGTCTCAGAGAAGATTCTTGTGGTAGCCCAGAAGGTGTCAGCTATTTGCTGCATGGGAGAAGATTTTGTAGGGATGTGTGGAATGTTCTACCAGGAGTAGGAGAGAGGATTATCATGGAGTGTGAGAAATGGTCTAGCAAGAATATTACGAGAGAGTTCTAAAGAGAATATAGGGTAGAGTTCAGCCGGCAGTATGAGGAAAGATTCTGCCTGTAATGTGTGGAGGAAATGTCTACCAAAAATAGAAGAGAGGGTCCTACAGGAAATACATTAGGAAGCGTTCTACTAGGGGTATGAGGATGGGTCTATAGGGATCGCGAGGGAGAGGTTTCACCATGGGTATGAGGAAGGGCTCTGCAGGGAATATTAGGAAGGATTCTACTCAGGGTGTGAGGGAGGGATCTGTTAGGGAATGTAAGGATAGGTTCTAACAGATGTGAAAGGGAGAGTTCTACTGGGAATGTGGGGAAGGGTTTAACCAAAGGTATGAGGGAGGGTTCGATAGGGAATGTCTAGAAATGGGGTGTGAGAGAGGGGTCTATAGGGAATGTGTGGAAGTGTTCTACGAGTGTGTGAGAGATTTATGCAGAGAATTTGATGAAGGATTCTCCAGAGAATGTGAGGATGGGCTTGCCAGTAGGATGTAGGAGGGGGCCCACGATGAACGAGGATAAATCCTATAACAGCTCACCACAGTGAGCACTAGGTAGGTCTAGTATAGGGATATACTGACTAAAAGTATCCGATAGAGTTGTGTGGATGTGACAGGTTTCATAACTGAATTCAAAGACCTACTGCTTATATGAGCTCTTATCTCGGTCGTTGGCTGAATCGAACTTTTCCATTTTCGTGAACGGATTTAGCATTCAGTAAACGGACGGCCCTATCAGTAGTAATGTTTTCATTATCAAACCACATTAATCCTTCCTTGAACTGCAGGCATTTGACATTCACGTGAAAGGAAAATAGTCCCTATTCTTTGACAAAACATATTTCACAATTGTCTGAAAAAACACCAAAGAGACTTATAAGCCATTCTATATTCTAGGGTATACTTGCGCCTGATCTTTCACAATGTAATTACAGAGCTGCCCTTATAGTGAAGGCGATAGCGAGACCCACTTGGTGAAGGGATCTCCTCCTACTTATGATATCGCTTGTAGGTCAGGCGCGTAGGTCATGGGTACGCGAAATGGCAGCACCAGTGATCTGGCAGCAAAATAACCTTCACCTCTTTATAACGTGAGAGTTGCTGAGGACTGCTTTCTAAAATAAATCGTCTCGTTCACGAAGAATATCTATAATTGCTTTTCTTAAGATGGACTGCTGTCCTGGAAACTGCGAATGAACGGCGAGGGTTGGTGTTAAGATTACTCGTAAAGGAAGAGGTAAGTTTGTGTCTTGAGGTGTGTAAAGGTTTTCTTTTTGAGGCGTTGAGCGTGAGCAACATGGGCATGGCTGGCTCTGAGGAGCCGGTATAAAACCTGCGCCAACCTCCTGTGGGCATCACACCATCGTCGACCACCGACCAACATGAAGTGCACCGTGAGTTAGGGTCATATTCATACTCCGGCAGGATTTTTTTTTCGAGTCTGATCTGGTAACTTCATCCTTATCGTATGTTGAAAAGGGATATCAATTTTGCCGGAGTTGTATCAGCCTTTATTTATATATGACTTAGTGAAATGGCTTACGTTATCCGCCACTGTCCTACGGCTGTTATCGATAAGTTAACACAATAACACGTACGGAAAATGACGTGTCAGATCCTGATAATCAAAATCCACTAACTGAGAATCCAACACTTTTCATTAGATTTCGCTGATAATCAAAATCCACCAATATAGAATCCAACACTTTTCATATAATTTCTCCAACGATAGATAACACAACAGAAGCAAATGATTGTGCTATGAATACAATCAAGACCGAAGATAATTATATATCAATTACAAGCTATAATTTGTGACTTATGTTTCCTTACCGAAGGGAAGAGATGTTTAAAGTCTTTCCTCCTGCGCTTCTCATTGCCATCAGTCCATTCTAATCCAACGGTCAAGATCATGTCACTGAAAACTTTTAATTCACACAGGTGCTCGTCCTCCTGTGTCTGGCCGCCCTGGTCGCCGCCCGCCCCGACTCTGTCATCGACATTGACCTGGACGACATCCACCATGATCTGGACATCGCAGACGACACCTCCGTGACTGGCACCTACAGGTAGGTATCATCCGTGAGCTCGAGAATCAATCACTCTGAGTCCAAAGGAGATTTGTTGAGTTACTCATTTAAACACAGGGAAGATTAAGCTAGCGACTGTAGCTCGTGGACGTTTATACAAGACTGATCTTTTACAGAGCACTAAGAGAGACAGGTCTTGAGTCCAAAGCACACTGGAGGTCATATGCCTTGTGACATTCAACGACATTATGACACGAACCCTCACGTCTGCAGTCAACCACGACCATATCCAGTTTTTACTCAAGTGACACCACCATCGTCCTAGCCCATAGAATAAGTGTGCAGATCACTTCGTCAAGAATACTCCCCAAGAATTATGTTTTCTTAACCAGGCTCGTCCAGTCTTTATTTCTGCAGGGATTCTATCCCCTCACATCAGCCACGACTTTATCCCATAAGGAATATCACTCTAACATGCCGGGCGATGGTGTTACACAGTCCTCCTTCAACAGCCCATCACGTGCAGGCAATTGATTCCTTTCCCTTCACTCTCACTTATAACACTAGTCAGTCTTCCCTCATACCATCGCTACTCTGTGAGAGTTCTCTTTCTCCAGAACTGAATATTCATTCATCTCTTTAATGCCTCTTACTTTTCGCCTGTGGAATTCCCTAGTTCCCTTCCCTCTAACATCTTCACAACTACGTTCGTCTGTCATTATAAGTGTCTTAACCTGAGCACACCATCGTGTATCTCTGCCCTGGTACAGCATTTGCCGAGAAACTTCAATTCTGCGTCTCACAAACCGTTCCTATTTTCTAGCTGGACTTCCCCCGAAGGCGTGGAGTACTACATCAAGTACGTTGCTGATGACGATGGCTACCGTGTACTGGAGTCCAACGCTGTCCCCGCCAGCGCCGACGGCATGAAGGCCGATGGTGCTCAGGGATCCTTCGTGTCGCTTGAGGACCTCGATGACGATAGGAAGTAAATCTCCCGTTATCAACACCATACCAACGTCACGATCAAATGTTGTCAGTATCATCGAGAGGCTGGCAACGGGAGGAACCTCCCTCACCAAACTTATGGAACATTTTGAGCCAACTGGACTTTCGCTGGACAGCTCCAGCTGCCAGTTGGTTAATACCTGGTTGTACAATCATCTCTATCATATGTCTTTACTCTCTTTCATCTCATGTCTGATTTCCTTCATTATTTATCATGATACAGTTTGAAGAATAAAAGTGAAGAGCAATTTCAGCTTGAATCCATCCCCATTGGCATCTGATCTGGTAACGTCTCATTACCGGGGCTGTTTGATAATAAGAGATTCCGGAGAATTATGAACCAATTATCTACCCTGGAGGAAGAAATAGTGTTTTCGCTCCTCCTCTTCATCATTTTTATCATTTTCCTTCTTCTGATTATTATTATTTAGCTAGTCTGCTTAGTAAGTAAATATGGATCATGTTGAGGCGTCCGGGGATTGGTGGAATGCATGTATAGTGCCGCTGTGTTAGAGCGAAAGGGGAAAAAGGTGAGGCTACAGAGGTATAGATTTGCTAACTGTATCTGGGAAGTTGTATGGGAAAGTGGTGAGTGAGAGGGTGAAGGTATGCACAGAGCATCAGATCTAGGAAGAACAATATGGTTTCAGGATCGTTAGAGGAAGAGTGGACCAGGTGTTTCCTTCAAAGAATTCGAGAGAGAAATGCTTAAAGAAACAGATGGAAATGTATCTCGAGAAAGCACATGACGGGGTTAACGAAGATGCCTTTAATATATGGTGTGGGAGGTAAGTACCTAGAAGCGGTTAGAAGTTTTACTCAAGAGTATGAGGCGTGTATGCAAGGAGGTGGATGTGGGGGTAGGTAAGTGGCTATAAGGGAGGGTGGGTCTGTGGTAGGGTTGTGTGATTTCCCCATGGCATTTTGATATGTTTATGGATGGGGTCGTCAGGGAAAAATGAGGGGCGAGTATGCAATCTGTAAGGCGTGAAAAAGGAGTCATTTGCTTTTTGCTGACGACACCGTATTGGTGGCAGATTTGGGAGATAGTGTGAAGCGAGGCAGTTGAGAGTGAATATGAATAAAAGCAAGTACTATTAGGTTTCGCAGACCAGAGGAACAGGTTAGTTAGGGTGTAAGTCTAAAGGAGAAAATTTGGAGGAAATGGGATGTTTTAGATATCTGAGAGTGGACATGGCAGCAAATGGAACCATGGAAGCGGAAGTGCGTCATAGGATGTATGAGGGGTCGAAGCTTCTGAGAGCATTGAGGAATGTGGCATGAGAGGTCGTTATCTAGGATGGCAAAAATGGGTAAACTTGAAGATACAGTAATCCTAACCTTGTTGTATGGATGCGAGGCATAGGCTATGGATAGGTTTGTGTGGTGGAGGGTGAATGTGTTGGAAATGAAATGTTTGCGGACAATATGTGGTGGGAGGTGGTTTGATAGAGTAGATGATAAAAGAATGAGAGATGTGTGGTAACACGAAGAACGTGATTGAGACAGCTGAAGAGATGTGCTGAAATATTTTGGTGAAATGGAAAGAATGAATAAGAAAAGGTTGACAAAGTGGATGCACGTGTCAGAAATGTGGGGAAAAAGGAAAAGGGGAGACCAAACTGGAATAAGAAGGATGTAATGAAAAAGATTTTGAGTACCTTGGGGCGTGAACATGCAGGAGAGTGAAAGACGAGAGAGGGATAGAGCGAAGTCGAGCGATGTGGTATACAGGGATAGACAGGCTGTCAATGGTCAGAAGCAGGGCATATGAACCAGTTGGGTAAATCGCGGAAAGGTCTGTGAGGGCTGGGGGCCGGTTGTGGACAGAGGCGTGTGGTTTCGTTGTATCACACAGGAAATGAATGTGAGGGAATGTGGCCTTTCTTCATCCTCTCGTAACACTACCTCACTAACGCGGGAAACGGCGAACAAGTATGAGTCTCATAATATGTCAAAAGAGTTTTTGTAATGTTGGATGAACGTAGACGGGAAAGTGTAACTCGTACATGTCTGAGGAATAGTTTTGGATGTGTGTATGATTGGTAGGGAGGATGTTTATCAGCTTATCAGAGGATTTGTTTAGTGATTTTGGGGTCATATCAGCATTCATATGCTTGGTCATTACTGTGTGTCGTGGGTGAGGGGAGACCTGTGAACACAGGTTGTTGAAATATGAGGCAGGGATCAGTGTCTTAGTTTCAAATGGAAGTTGGTGGTTGGTCATGGAGTGGTTTGGATGTGAAGCGTCCAATGCTGTTGTAATGAACTGTTTGCCAAGCCTATTGAGGTGGGACTATATTGGGTGGATTTATCATTTTTCTCATTATGCAAGTTTCGAATCCTGTTAAGGCTGCAAGGCCATTAAAAAGTCTCCTGTGCCATGAGTGTTCATTGCCGTATCTATATTCACTAGATACATTTGTGTATATATGTCTCCTGTGTCATGAGTGCTCATTGCCGTATCTATATTCACTAGATACATTTGTGTATATATGTCTCCTGTGTCATGAGTGCTCATTGCCGTATCTATATTCACTAGATACGTTTGTGTGTATAACTTCCTTGCCAATAAGCTGAACGCTGCGAACCTTCGATTCCACGACAGTAGTGAGCAGCTTACTGTTATATTACCAGATGGAAAGACATTGATACACAAGCAATCATTTATGATTCTTTTATTCAAATTGTTTCAACGACAAAATAAATAGATAGCACAAGATAGACAGGAAGATACAAGAAAGCAAAGAATTTTCTCTGAAGCGACTGAATAGGCGCTGTCGAAAGTCTAAATAATTGTACAGGTTTGATAAGTTTGCGAAAGATGGCTGGTAGTCAGGTTCCTCCTCGTTGTCAGTCACATGATCATCCTGACAACACTTGGAGGCTGGGTCGTCATGTTGGCAAGGTGATAACAACAGGATGTTTACTTCCTGTCATCATCCAAGTCCTCAACAGACACGAAGGATCCTTGTCCACCATCGGCCCTGATGCCGTTGGCGCTGGTGGGGACAGCGTTGGAATCCAGCACTCGGTAGCCAGCGTCATCAGCGACGTAGTTGACGTAGTACTGCACGCCCTCGGGGGAGGTCCACCTGGTGTACATAATTGGTAATGAGGAACTAACTTGCCTCTACTGGTACTCTGGACAGAAATGAATGTGCTTAGACGTCAAGGCATTTCAGTCGACAGTTCACCGTCTCTTGTGTGATGTAGTGTCACTACAAAAGCAACTTACATTCTGGTTAGTTGACTAATAAGCCTCGAAGTAGACTTACATGTAGGTGCCGGTCATAGAGGTGTCGTCAGCGATGTCCAGGTCAAGATGCATGTCTTCCAGGTCGAAGTTGAGGACAGAGTCTGGGCGGGCGGCGACCAGGGCGGCCAGACCCAGGAGAACGAGTACCTGACAGACCAAAACATAGTTAATCTCTGGCTGGAGTTGTCAGAGAAATACCAGGTACAGATATGAACTGTTGACATACATGGACCTCGTTCAGTACCTGAAGTTTGATGGAGGTACACATGATACAGTAAGAGGATTGTGACGAACACTGTAGCTGATAAGATTTCTCGAGGTAGGTCTTCTAATGTGAATCCTACCACTCTTCATCATGGTGCATTTAGCACGAGAGCAACGATAGATATGTTATCAAATACCTCTTGTTGTTAGAAGGTACTGCAAGCATTGCATTGGATTCTACGTTTATGTGTTTCGATAGAGTTGCCTTATTAGTGTCACTGCCAGCCTCATATGACGAAACAATTGTATTTAACACTAACAATCAAAGGTCAAGGCAGTATAACTTGGACTTTGTCATTTTGAAGAGTCAGGAAGAGAAGTGGTTATACCATCTCATTACCTGATGAACAAATATCCCAGCTCAACAAAATATCACCTGAACAATGTTACCAGGTCAGTCATGAACAGAGAATGATGAGATGGCCCTAACAGGAGGAACCCAACTCACGGTGCACTTCATGTTGGTCGCTGGTCAACGATGGTATGATGACCACAAGAGGCCGGCGTAGGTTTTATAGCAGTCCCTCAGAGCCAGACGTGTCCACCTTCCCAGCACTACGCTCCCTCGACCAACTTCCCACGAGTTCATCCTCCTCTTACTGATACCGAGTGACAGCCAATGTGACTACCTCTACGTATTACATGGTACAAACAGCCACTTGAGAGAGCAACAGTCATGCTCCATACATGACACTATATAGTTAACAGAACAAACTTAAGCAACTTTCGTGTTATAAAGAGGTGGAGGTCATCCCGTGGGCAGAAAACTGGTGTTTCAGTCACCTGTACAACACCTGACCCGCCTGACCCGTTGGTAAGTCTATCCCTCGACCAAAGTTGTCTGAAAATCATTTATGATAACGTCACACTTACGTTCCTGACTGGGAAAGACTTTGTTCAGGTAGATCTGAACAAAGCGCCTTATAGATATTTGATAAAGATGTGATAAATACAAGATATAAATATGCGTTAATCTCCTTTATACATATAGGAAACGCTGCTAGAAATAACTGCATGACGAAGTTAGAGAAAATCTAAGCAAAGGAATCTTACATGTATTGATCAAATTTATATCTGTGTACTATATACAGAGACATGATACTATCATGATCCTAAAAGCTATTAGGGATCAGGTCTAAAGTACTTAGCCATCACTCTGACGATCTTTTAGTATTCCTCCTGGCAGTACATTGAAAAATCGTTCTAGATTCTTGGCTTGGTCGTTATATGATTTTTGTTTGATATATTTTCGGTAAAGTTTTATGGTATTCTTGAAGACAACGTTTCTGTATCCTCGTCATCGACTTATCAATATCCAGTTTTGCATAAAATGTTCGAGACAATAATTAGGGATTAAACTTATGTTCCCTAAATATAGTTAGCTAATAATCAATCAAACATTAACATAGATTACGTAATAGAATATACTTACGAAATATGATAGAGCTTTTTCTCTTATGTCAATCACATAGACGATAATTGGGATCTAAACACAGTTCGGTAGGTTACCAGATTTGTATCAGACAAAGAAACCTTTAGTGTCCTATATAAACATTTCAATCGCTTATCACTGATCTTCGTCTCTCTGCTTGGTCATCAACCCCATCCAAAGGAAACTTATGAGCGATACAGTCAACGTAGAACAGAGTAGTCAGGACAATCACTCGCTGACTATGAACCACACACACACCTTCAAAGCAAAACAACGGCCCTCCCAGTACAGCTCCACTTCAGTATGGTTGGCTCCCTGTACTATGCAATAGTACTAGGCTTTTCCCATCCAAACCACTCCATAACTAACCAGCATCACTCAAGAAGAAATGAATAGCTTACCCATACCTCACACTTCAGCAACCTATAATACTGACAGATCCTCCCACCTCCTCCAACAAACACAACGGTGACGAAATACATACACACTGATATGGCCTGACAAACCCTAAAATGCCACCCTCCCAACTCAGCCCTGAACTTCACCCTACCAGTCATACATCCATCTGAAACCACACTTTCCATACATGTACGATTCACACCTTTTAGTCTACGTTCTGATCCTCATTCATCCCTACAAACTCAAAAACATTCTTTTCAATAAAGCGCAAGAACCCTCCTGTCCACGACACAACTACTACAGTTAAGAGAGGGAACACCTACTGCCGTCTGGCCCGTGCTCGCCCCACATAGACATACTGTATACACACCATCACAACCCTTCATGATCTATTTTTCCCACCCGGTGGACGTGGCCAGCTTCCTGGCCGCTGCGGAGGACCTTTAGAAGGAGAATTGTAGTAAGATTGAAAGGTCGATGGCGTCAGAAGTCATCTCTCTCTCTCTCTCTCTCTCTCTCTCTCTCTCTCTCTCTCTCTCTCTCTCTCTCTCTCTCTGGTTTTCTATCTGAAAACGATTTGTTGAATGTTTTATCAGTCGTAAATTTTATTTGTTAGCTTATTTACATCAATATTCTAGGAAAGAAATCATTAGGACCAACTGACTAAATATTTTTGACTAAGCTTTTTTTCTGATTTCTAGTGACCTCGGAGCTTTGAATGTTGTCAAATAAGATTTTGCTTTACCTTCTCCCTAGAAATACTTTCTGGTGAGAATGTGAGGGAGGGACTTGCTGGGAATGTGAGGGAGGGATCTATTGTGGGATGAGGAAAGGGGTCTGCTGGGAGTATGAGGGAGGGTTCAGCCAGGAGTGTGAGGGAGGATCCTGCTGGTAGTGTGAGGGAGAAGTTTACCCAAAAGGAAGTCGAATTCAGCCAAAGATTATCATAATGATGGGTAAAGTACACCACATAACTTTCCAGATCATGACAGTATCATGCACTGTGTATAGCATATTTGTGTCGATAGATTTCATTATTAGAGCCAGTATTCCCTTGCTTATGTTAGCTCTATCCCCGTGCTGTAGCTTTATCTAGCAACCTCGCCTGCATGAGAGAGATTCAAACCCTGTAACCTCTTGACTCTCTGGTAGGTTTTTGTTGTTTCTGTTACTGAATGTCCACACAGTTTTCCCTCATACTACTAAGTCTTTTCTCTTCTTCGTCAGTTGTCGCAAATGTACAGCAAAGATTGGTGCAGTTGCATGACATGTATCATTTACAACTTAATCCAGTAACTATAAGCTGCTTTGTTAAGATGTATATGAAAACAGTCTTTTCCAGTGAGGAAAGTGTCACATTTTCATAAATGATTTTCAGACAACTTTGGTCGAGGGATAGACTTACCAACGGGTCAGACGGGTCAGGTGTTGTACAGGTGACTGAAACACCAGTTTTCTGCCCACGGGATGACCTCCACCTCTTTATAACACGAAAGTTGCTTAAGTTTGTTCTGTTAACTATATAGTGTCATGTATGGAGCATGACTGTTGCTGTCTCAAGTGGCTGTTTGTACCATGTAATACGTAGAGGTAGTCACATTGGCTGTCACTCGGTATCAGTAAGAGGAGGATGAACTCGTGGGAAGTTGGTCGAGGGAGCGTAGTGCTGGGAAGGTGGACACGTCTGGCTCTGAGGGACTGCTATAAAACCTACGCTGGCCTCTTGTGGTCATCACACCATCGTTGACCAGCGACCAACATGAAGTGCACCGTGAGTTGGGTTCCTCCTGTTAGGGCCATCTCATCATTCTCTGTTCATGACTGACCTGGTAACATTGTTCAGGTGATATTTTGTTGAGCTGGGATATTTGTTCATCAGGTAATGAGATGGTATAACCACTTCTCTTCCTGACTCTTCAAAAAGACAAAGTTTCAATCTATCCTCTTTTGCCCTTTGAATATTACTAAGTGTTAGATATAATCATATAGTCACATGAGCCTGGCAGTGACACAGGTAAAGCAGCTTTGACGAAGTACTTAAATGCAGAATCTGAAGCAATATTTGCAAAATCCACTTACAATGAATAGCAATTGTAAATAGACTTATCCATTTATTCACGCAATGAATGCACCATGATGAATAAAAATGATACGATATTCATCAGAAGACCTAAAATAATAATGGTTATACCAGATACAGCATTCCTCAGTACTTTTTTGCTGTATTATGAGACCCACCATAAACGTTCAGGTACTGAAATAAGCCCATGTATGTCAACTGTTCATATCTGTACTTGATATTTCAGAGCAATGATCTCAGCCAGTGAATAACTGTTTTACCTGTCAGGTACTTGTTCTCCTGGGTCTGGCCGCCCTGGTCGCCGCCCGCCCAGACTCTGTCCTCAACTTCGACCTGGAAGACATACATCTTGACCTGGACATCGCCGACGACACCTCTATGACCGGCACCTACATGTAAGTCTACCTCAAGACTCATGAGTCAACTATCCAGCACGTAAGTTACTTCTGTAGTCACACTACATCACACAAGAGACAGTGAACTCTCCACAGAAACACTTTAATAGATAAGTATGTTCACTTCTGTACAGAGTACGAGTAGAGGCAAGTTAGTTCCTTATTACCAATTATGTACACCAGGTGGACCTCCCCCGAGGGCGTGCAGTACTACGTCAACTACGTTGCTGATGACGCTGGCTACCGAGTGCTGGATTCCAACGCTGTCCCCACTAGCGCCGACGGCATCAGGGCCGATGGTGGACAAGGATCCTTCGTGTCTGTTGAGGACTTGGATGATGACAGGAAGTAAACATCTTGTTGTGAACACCTTGCCAACATGACGACCCAGCCTCCAAGTGTTGTCAGGATGATCATGTGACTGACAACGAGGAGGAACCTGACTACCAACCATCTTTCCGTAATTCATGGAACGTGTGGAGCCACCTGGACTTCTTCAGACAACTCCAGCTGCCATCTGGTCATCATGTTCTTGTTCAGTCGTGTCTAGTTGGAGTTTTAACTCACTTGTGTCTTGTGTATGATTTGTGTTACCTATTTATTTCTGAAGATGAAGCATTATGAATAAATGGAAGAGAAAATATTGCTTGAGAATTCCTTTTTCTCCTTAATTAGCAATAAGGAAACAGTTAGGAAGCCACTATTGGTAAGGAAAGCAGATGAGATGTAGAACTGAGGAAGGTGAACGAAGTTTATATTCGGACATCTTTGAAGCATTCACTATTCTGAGGGTTTGGCTGCAGGGCACCATGGCGTCTTTCCAAGTGAAAGGAAAAGTTTGGATTTTTAAAAAAGAGGCGAAATAGGCTAGTAAGGATTGCTGTCAGCTTAAAAGCACACTCCCTTACAACATCTGAGCCATACACTTTGTCCATCAAAGAATACCTGAAAAATCCTGCAAGAGGAGAATACAGGAAATGACTCGGTTCAGTGGAAGGACACTGGAGTGGAGGATTAGAAATTAAATCATCCATAAATGAGTTAGAGGAAACAGATACGATAAAAAGCAGATTTTTCTATTGGAGCGCTGGCAGTACATTCATCAGTTAGGAAAAGAGGAGGAAAGGCAGAAATACAAATGATACCAAGATACCTTCAGTTATGGACGAAAAAGAATTATTGTCAGAGAAGAAGAATTCTTCAAGTCAGCAGATATTCTTTTTATGAGGGCGTCCTTGACTTTACGAAGAATAGCTTTGCAAGGACTTCGAGCAGAAATGATACCAGAGTAGGTTACAGAGGAAGAGAAGAATTTCAATATGAAGAGGTACACATCAGCCCTGATGCAAGGGGCATCAGGGCAGAAGCGACCAAACTATGACTGGCTTGAAAAAAAAATGAAAAGATGTGATGTAGGAGTTTACCCTAGTCAAGATCATGTCTGCGTTGTGTTGGCTCACGGCCAGAGATGCAGTCCAATAAATCACAAACTTTTTTTTCTTCCTCCTACAGAAAGCTTCACTTCTAGTGTTTCTCCCCAGCATTCTACAGAGGGTATAGGGATATACCTCGCTTCCGGGTAGCAACCCCGACATGACTAGTTTCCTACAATTTCCACTAATCTACCACTAGTTATAAGTCCCCAGCTGGACGACAAAAAACGTATCCTCGGGGGTGTTTGAGAATATGTCAACAAACTTCCTCAAGAACCTCTATTCAAGCACCAGGAAAGCACATTTTTTCCCTCATATTCCCTCTGTAATTAACCCCAGGTGCTGGTTAAACAAGGAGTCCGCATCCAGAATGATACGATGATCATTTTATCCTTCAGCCTCTAGTAAACTAAATCTAGTTTGGGTTGGCACCTCCTAAGCCCGATCTGTAACTTGAAGTCGACAAATCATCCTAGTAAACTAAAATGTAAAGCTATCATCTACTTTAGTATCCACATGACCCCATCCTAGTATGTAATCATCTACGTCATTCGTTCGTTAAGTGTCCCTCTGTTTTATACCTACCGCTTTTGCAGTAACCTAGCCCGCAACGTTATCAAAAAACAAGCAGGAAATTACCTTACCTTCTCTCGTGATGAGGAAGTTCTTGATAGGATCCATTATACGACCGGAACAGCTCAAATGCATAGCAGGCATCATATTGTGTAACACTAAGGTGAACTGTGAGCTCGGGAGAAACACGTCCGATCACAGCTGATCGAGGTTTGACCACGAGAGAGGAGATACATAAGAGAGAGAGATAAAGATAGAGATAGATAGATAGATAGATAGATAGATAGATGAGAGAGAGAGAGAGAGAGAGAGAGAGAGAGAGAGAGAGAGAGAGAGAGAGAGAGAGAGAGAGAGAGAGAGAGAGAGAGAGAGAGAGAGAGAGAGAGAGAGAGAGAGAGAGAGAGAGAGAGAGAGAAGGAAGAGATCGATAAGAGAGATAGACAGAATGAGAAGGAAGAGATAGATTAGAGAGATAAACAGAATGAGAAGGAAGAGATAGATAAGAGAGATAAACAGAATGAGAAGGAAGAGATAGATTAGAGGAGATAGACAGAGAAGAGAAGAGATAGATAAGAGAGAGATAGACCGAGAAGAGAAGAGATGGATAAGAGAGAGACAGACAGAAAAGAAATAGATGAGAGAGAGATAGACGGAGAGAGGAGAAAAGAGATAGATAAGAGATAGACAGAGTGAGAAGAGAAGAGACGTAGAACTGAGGCAAACGAAAGAACTGTAGTTATAAAGACATTCTCATCTCTTCTGTGTCGTCATACTTAGAGTATCGGGTTGATATTCCTGGATATCTGTGAAGCAGTTAGAAATATCATTCAGAAGAGAAATGAAGGTTTAGGTGTCGTGCATAGCGGGCACTAATGTGGGGGAAAGTAGAATATCTTTTTCCACCGCCAAGGAATAAAGGAGAATATATGAGGCGTCCAGGTAAAACCCGAACGCCCTACCAGCAGAAGGACCTAGCCATCGTTCCAATCATTCGCACAATTGTGAGACCCGGATACAGGCCGCGCTGAAAATTAGTGTGGGGGGAAAGGTGCAGCGGCAAGGCCTTGCTTTCTCCCTTTGCGTTAATGATGATAGATTTTCTCCATAAGGCGAGACACTTGTCATGAAATATGCATCAATCTTATTCAGTCATGAATCGTTTTCTTGTCTTCACATACATGGCATTATGCTACTATGTCACTATAGACAATCAAGCCAGGGATCAGAGAGCTGTGTGAGATGGAGATCAAAATAAAAGATAAGGACAACAGGAAAAGATATTTTGATCTTTTATTTCTAATGATATTGCACTTACGTTGATATGAATAAATAGAAAGACACTAAAGGGCTGTAGGAATACAAATCGTGGTGTATGTCCGAATCACAGGATGTGAAGCAGGTCACAGTCACAAGTGTACGGACCACATCGTCATGTTCAGTGAAGTCTGTTGAGGATCTGTAGCAGTCGGCTTCATGAAGTGATTCATGGGTGTGCCAACGTCCAGAGCCTCTCTTGACTTATCCTTTCAATTAGTATTTACTTTCTGTCGTCAAGTTCCTCAGAGGACACGAAGGATCCCTGTGTACCGTCAGCCTTCACGCCGGCACCGCTGACGGGGACGGCGTTAGAGTCCACAATACGGAAGCCATCGTCGTCAGCGATGTACTGGACGAAGTATTCGATGCCCTCAGGGGAAGTCCAGCTGCAACATGAACGCGGTGACATCAGAATTCGTCGATTTATCGATCGAAATTGACATTCAACATGAAAACCAATGACCACAAGTACCAGTGCTAGTCAGGAACAAGTGAACTTCTAACAAGAACATTTTCGATCATAAGAGTTAGCTGTGATGTTCCTAGCATAACGCAACGTGTCCATTGGACAGTACTAAACGAGAGTGGGTCTACTTACGTGTAAGAGCCAGTGATGCTGGTGTCGTCGGCAATGTCCATGTCTTGATGGAGGTCGTCCAGGTCGAAATCGAAGACTGAGTCGGGGCGGGCGGCGACCAGGGCGGCCAAACCCAGGAGGACGAACACCTGAGGGTGGGAACAAGAGACAGTGTTGACAACTTAGAAAGTAAAGAATATAGCTACATGAAATGACGTTCATTCAGTAAATATGGAGCAGATAGAAATTAAGAATGAAAAATTTGGTCACACAGCAGCCGAGCTCAGTAGCCTGTTACTGTAAAAGCAGCGAACTGGTGATGATGGACCACATTATGAAGACATATTGAGCTCAATTAAATCTAAATTTTATGAAAAAAAAAAGAAACGAAGTATCCTTTGTGGCTGTTTTGAATACTAATTGATTACCAGCATAAGAATAAGAGATGGGAAAATTCACTCTTTCGCCAAGAGACAGCTAAAGGCTTTTTCTATACATAAGTATACGAAGAGCTTCTGTGGCCACATACATTTGTGGATGGGGAGCCAAGGAACCCTTAGAAAGTTACAGCCACACACTGTGCCTAGGATGTTTACATTATAGACTTGTGTTGACGCCAGGTCGATCCTTGCAAGAGACTGAGTAAACGAAAAGAGATAACGTTAAGCTACAAATGTCAACCTCCTCTGCAGGAGGAACCCAACTCACTGTGCACTTCATATTCGTGGTCGGTGGTCAGCGGAGGTGTGTAGCCCACAAGAGGTGATGGCAGGTTATATAGGAGCTGCGAGGGGCCACACCCTCTCTCCGGACCCTGCATGAGTCCACCCACATCTTCAAGCGACTGGTGGACTCTACATACTTGCTTCCATTGAGTGTACTTCTTGCTCCTGCCACTCTGTGTGTCTGTGCTGGATGTCGCATACTTCACATCAAAGTGTCCAACGTAAATACACTATGTTACGTAGCATATCATACAGAGAGAGGTTTCTCAGCTCCTGAACTGCATGCAGGTCATTGTCATCAAGTACACGACCAAAAAAAGCCACACTTCCCGCGACCCCAAAGGCTGACCCACCATACAATTAGTAGGTCATGGCCTTTCGCCCTAACACCCACCACGTAGACTCTTCTGAACCTTATGTGATGGTCACAGCTACACACGCCTGGATACATGTGTTATAACGAAGAGCAACACCGATGTAATGAAAAGAAGAAAAACATCTTTATTGAATGATGTTTCTGAACAGATCTACTTGTTGATTTTCAGAGACTAAAACGTAAGAGGAATGTCTAACGTAACTCTATTAGAACTTGCCATCTTCGTTAAGGCGAGTGTGCAAAATTTTGGTGATTATAGGAGAAGAAAAAGTCAAATGTGTTTGAAAGAAATGGTGTAAATGAGCAAGTTCAGAAAAATGGCCTGTGTTTGAAGAGTAAGTGAAGTAAGGGAGTGCAAAAAGTATGGCAAATATCTGGAGACACAGTTCTTAATGGTGGGATGTAGACCATATGAGAAAAGAAGGTGCGAAGTGGAACGAAGTAGTTAATTCGCTAGCAGAAGAGAAAAGTGAGTTGTATTAACAGCATCTGCAGGGAAGGAGTGCGAATGAATGGGAGTCCATGACAGAAAACAGAGGACTCGTTGGTCCCTATCTAGGTAAATCTATCTATTCCTATTTCTAAGTGGATAACGTTAAGGATAGGAAAGAGAATGGAAGAAAAACCATACATTTGTGAAGCAAGCCTGCATGGAAGTTAACAGGTTAGAACGTAAAGAAAATCCTTGTCAATGATATTGTTATATCTATATTATCTTATACTTAATCGCAGTCTCCCGCGTTAGCAAGGTAGCGCAAAGGAACAGACGAGGGATGGCCCAACCCACATACACATGTATATACATGACTATGATATATGTTCATAGGGTTTTGAATGATAAAAAGGGAAACATTGTGTATTGCTCTTTATGCTCATTTAGTAGATACCTGAAATGCAGAATAATAGTTTAATAGGCTCTTAAGGATACTGGTGTATTTTTCAACGACAACATTTAATGATTACTTGATTTACTGTTCAACACATTTATCTGCAATCAAACTCTTCCCCTGTCAGTCTTATATGTTTTAGTTTCATATTTCACTCCATATCATATTTTACTCCATTTGTACTGTCTTGTATTAATAGAAAGTCTTCCTAATTTACTTTGTCAAATTTGCTTTATGTTGCCGCAAAGGCTGTACGTCTTGATAGACCTTATCTTCATTGTCTCACTTCATGCGTTGGATTTCTTAGAGATGGGACGAGTTTACTGAGTGTCTTTGTATCTGTTGCAGTTTCTACGTACCTTTCTTGTAGTCTTGGGACCAGAAGGGTATCGCATACTCAGGGTGTGGTCTTATTAGAGCATTAAAATGGGACAGCGTGTTTTGCAGTCGATGTTCCCAGCCGTGCAACCTAGCAATCTGGTGTCCTTTTTCATTTGCTTCTAGACACTGTTCAGAATACTTTAGATTGTCACTAATATCAACTGCAAGATCCTTCTCTACATTTGATTTAGTCAGCGGATTCCCATATGTCTATTAAGTAATATTATTTCCAAGTTGTATACCTTTACATTTTTTACATTGATATTAATCTGCTTTTCGTCTGGCCACTCTGCTGGTTTGTTAAGATCTCTTTGAATTTCTTCACAGTCCAGCCTAGTCACAGATCTACCTTTTAGTTTTGCATCCTCGGCAGATTTGGAGATCTTTTCTATGAGACCCAATGCTCGACCATCACTGTATACTATAAAAAGATTAGGGCCAAGGATCGACGCTGTGGCATGCCACTTGTCACGCTCAGCCAGGTGGAGGCTTCGCCATTTAGAATCGTAACCCATATAGGAGTTTCTGGTATAGAGCTACTTCAAATGCCTAGCCCCGCTTGTCATATATGACAATGAATGATTCTTGTAATTGTGGTAGACATGATCGTTTGTTGCAACAGCAGTGCTGGTCGTCTAGCATCATTAGAAAAGTCACAGCCTTGTCTCACCGCTTCACATAGAACTGACGTGAGGCTAATTGGGAGGATATTCTAGGCACAATTCGTATGTCCTTTCTATATATATGTATATATATATATATATATATATATATATATATATATATATATATATATATATATATATATATACGAACAAAGTGCATATGAATGCGCACCTTCATAGAACATACAAACCTTCAACAACCAGGATCGAACCCGGGACCCCTGTGCCACAAGCGGGAAAGCTACCGCTAGGCTATGGGGCCATAGCCTAGCCATAGTCTGTCAAATGTCATGGTTAAAAGAGATGGGACAGTGATGGCTGTATACATAGTGAAACAAGATAGAGAGTGGATGGGCTATTGTTAATTTCTCAAGAGAACAGGTAAGAGGAGGTAAGAGTGCTGCTGTTTGGTTGCTAAGTCTGTTCCACGTTATAATGGGCAGTTGCGGTGTGCCTGTATTCAAGTAAAATACGTGCATAGTGCCTCTGGACAGACTAAAAGGAATGGGAGTGGAGGGAAGTACTAAAAGGGATGGGGGTGGAGGGGAGTGTTCGAATTATAAGGTGCATGGGTGAGTGGTGACTAAGAGAGTGGTGGCATGCATAGAGCATCTGACTGAGGAAGAGTAACGGGGCTTCAGCAGAGAAAGGTGTATGGACCAGACTTTTTGTATGAAGACTTTGTATGAGAAATACATGGAGAAAGAGAGGACTTGCATGTGATACTTAGGGATCTCGAGGAAGCTTTTGACTAGGTTGACATAGAGGCCTAGTGGAAGATACGAGAAATATACCAAGTAAATGGAGTTTTCATCGGGAGAGTAAGGCAAGTGTGTGAGTAGGATGGGAGAAAGGTGAATCATTCCTAGGAAAGGTGGGCCTGCGTCAAGGATGTGTGGTATCAGCGTGACTGTTTATGCACGGGATGGTGAGGGAGGAAAATGTGTGAGACTTGGAGCGCGGGGCAAGCATACAGCTTATGAGGGACGGTGGTAGGAGTGTTAATGGTGGTGGTGGTGGTTTGAGGGGGGAACACATGAGGAGTGGATTGATTGCTTGTGGCAGATGATGCGGTTCAGGTGGCCAACTTTAGAGTTAAACTCCAAAAGCAAGTAAGAGTTAGGGAGAGTGTGTGAAAGGGGAAGCTGAGTAAATGTGTTCAGTATTGAGATGAAATGCTGCAGTAGAAGGTAAGAAGGGGAAGTAGAAAGGAGGTGATATAGGAAGTCATTCGTGCAAATTTAAATGGTAAGGACCTGAAGGAAGTGGCTTACTTTAAGTATCTGGTAGAGGAGATGTCAGCAGATGTAAAACAATATGTAAGAACTGACGTGAGTCAAAGGGTGGAAGAGGAGAATGAGGTCCTGGATGCATTAAGAGGCCTGTGAAGAAGAGGCCAGCGCCTGTAAGGGCAAAGATGTGTGTGTGTGTGTGTGTGTGTGTGTGTGTGTGTGTGTGTGTGTGTGTGTGTGTGTGAAGGTATAGTAGTCTCGACAGTGTTGTTTGGATGTGAGTCCTGGAATGTGAACGCTAAATAACGAAAGATGGTTGATGCTTTGAGATTAAAATGCCAAGAGGTGATATATAAAGGAGATGACTTGATTTTATAAGGAATAACAGTAGAAGAAAAAAGGTGAGTCAGTAGGCACAATTCGTTTGAGATGGTCGACCATGATGTGCTGGAACGGATGGCACGTATACAGATGGTGTGGGAAGATTAAGAGGAAGCAAGTGGCAGGATCAGGAGGAGGAAGGAGGGTGGGAGATCTGGAAGGATAGTGAAGGATGGAGTGAAGGAGGCTTTTGGGCATCAGAACCTGAACGTCTCTGAGATTAGCATGCAGTGAATAGGATAAGCTTCATCGATTGGGCTTGCGTAGGAGTTAGTGAGGGGTGGGGTTACCTGCTGTCACTGACCTGAATGAGGTTATATAATGCGGAGAAGGTAAGCCATATTGTTCGTCTGTAGGGACTGAGCATAATGGTAGGTTCTGGTGCAGGTGCATGATACAGAGAGAGTATGTGTGCTAACATTAGGATATATATATATATATATATATATATATATATATATATATATATATATATATATATATATATATATATATATATATATATATATATATATATATATATATATATATATATATATATATATATATATATATATATATATATATATATATATATATATATATATATATATATATATATATATATATATATATATATATATATATATATATATATATATATATATATATATATATATATATATATATATATATATATATATATATATATATATATCACATCATCAGGGGAGACACAAGAGAGACATATAAGTCAGTTGATGTACATCGAAGGGACGAAGCTAGGACGTCATTTGGTAAACATTCGCATGTTTACCAAATGGCGTCCTAGGTTCGACTCTCGATGTATATCAACTGACTTATATTTCTTGGCTTGCGCAAAAGATGCTCGTAGCATGAGAAGCGTGGGAGGTTGGCAGATTAGAAAGGGTAGTGAGTGGTGGGATGAAGAAGTAAGATTATTAGTGAAAGAGAAGAGAGAGGCATTTGGACGTTTTTTGCAGGGAAATAGTGCAAATGACTGGGAGATGTATAAAAGAAAGAGGCAGGAGGTCAAGAGAAAGGTGCAAGAGGTGAAAAAAAGGGCAAATGAGAGTTGGGGTGAGAGTATCATTAAATTTTAGGGAGAATAAAAAGATGTTTTGGAAGGAGGTAAATAAAGTGCGTAAGACAAGGGAATAAATGAGAACTTCATTGAAAGGGTGATAACAAGTAGTGGTGATGTGATAAGGAGATGGAGTGAGTATTTTGAAGGCTTGTTGAATTTTTTTGATGATAGAGTGGCAGATATATGGTGTTTTGGTCGAGGTGGTGTGCAAAGTGAGAGGGTTAGGGAGAATGATTTGGTAAACAGAGAAGAGGTAGTGAAAGCTTTGCGGAAGATGAAAGCTGGCAAGGCAGCGGGTTTGGATGGTATTGCAGTAGATTTTATTAAAAAAAGCGGGTGACTGTATTGTTGACTGGTTGGTAAGGTTATTTAATGTATGTATGACTCATGGTGAGGTGCCTGAGGATTGGCGGAATGCTTGCATAGTGCCATTGTACAAAGGCAAAGGGGATAAAAGTGAGTGCTCAAATTACAGAGGTATACGTTTGTTGAGTGTTCCTGGGAAATTCTATGGGAGGGTATTGACTGAGAGAGTGAAGTCATGTACAGAGCATCAGATTGGAGAAGAGCAGTGTGGTTTCAGAAGTGGTAGAGGATGTGTGGATCAGGTGTTTGCTTTGAAGAATGTATGTGAGAAATACTTAGAAAAGCAAATGGATATGTATGTAACATTTATGGATCTGGAGAAGGCATATGATAGAGTTGATAGAGATGCTCTGTGGAAGGTATTAAGAATATATGGTGTGGGAGGAAAGTTGTTAGAAGCAGTGAAAAGTTTTTATCGGGGATGTAAGGCATGTGTACGTGTAGGAAGAGAGGAAAGTGATTGGTTCTCAGTGAATGTTGGTTTGCGGTAGGGGTGTGTGATGTCTCCAAGTTTGTTTAATTTGTTTATGGATGGGGTTGTTAGGGAGGTGAATGCAAGAGTTTTGGTAAGAAGGGCAAGTACGCAGTTTGTTGTGGATGAGAGAGCTTGGGAAGTGAGTCAGTTGTTGTTCGCTGATGATACAGCGCTGGTGGCTGATTCATGTGAGGAACTGCAGAAGATGTTGCTGAGCTTGGTAAAGCGTGTGAAAGAAGAAAACTGAGAGTAAATGTGAATAAGAGCAAGGTTATTAGGTACAGTAGGGTTGAGGGACAAGTCAATTGGGAGGTAATTTTGAATGGAGAAAAACTGAAGGAAGTGAAGTGTTTTCGGTATCTGGGGGTGGATTTGGCAGCAGATGGAACCATGGAAGCGGAAGTGAATCATAGGGAGGGGGAGGGGGCGAAAGTTCTGGGAGCGTTGAAGAATGTGTGGAAGTCGAGAACATTATCTCGGAAAGCAAAAATGGGTATGTTTGAAGGAATAGTGGTTCCAACAATGTTGTATGGTTGCGAGGCGTGGGCTATAGATATTGTGCAGAGGAGGGGGGATGTGCTGGAAATGAGATGTTTAAGGACAATATATGGTGTGAGGTGGTTTGATCGAGAAAGTAATGATATGGTAAGAGAGATGTGTGGTAATAAAAAGAGTGTGGTTGAGAGAGCAGAAGAGGGTGTTTTGAAATGGTTTGGTCATATGGAGAGAACGAGTGAGGAAAGATTAACCAAGAGGATATATGTGTCAGAGGTGGAGGGAACGTGGAGAAGTGGGAGACCAAATTGAAGATGGAAAGATGGAGTGAAAAAGATTTTGCAGCCCAGAGTTTATTGATGATGAGTTTGATATATTCTATTGGATCTAAGTTAAAGTACCCTAGATCTTCCATTGATAAATCCCTTAATCTAGCAAAGACAATATTTTATAGAGTTGCGCCCAAACCTTCCACTGACACCAAGAATCTTTTAGTTCTCCCATATGATAATAATTTGACTTTACTTCCCATGTTGCTTAAATCCTTTAGTGTAAATGTTTCCTTCAACAGCAGTAATACTATAAAGAATTTCTTGATGAGGAATTCACCAGAAAATTTTCCTGGATGCATATATAAAGTGCCATGTAGAAATAGTGATAAATTTTATATTGAGCAGACTGGTAAGGATCTTTCTGTTAGACTTAAGAAACATAAATGTAGTATCTTTCTGTTAGACTTAAGAAACATAAATGTAGTATAAGAACGGGACAAGAATCATGTGCCTTGTTTGATCACGTTAAAACCTATAATCATTGTATTGACTGGAGTAATGCCATCTCAGTTATTAACTCTAACTTTACTACCACGAGAAATATCATTGAATCTTCTATTATTAGATACACAAAGAAATACAGTCTTAATACTAGTGATGGTCTATACAAATTAGATAACTTTATTGTTGATAAAATTTGTAAAACGATAAGTTTATGAACGCTCGTTGTCTGCCTTGGACAATCGCATTTTTACCAAATGGCGTCCTAGCTTTGTCTCTTCGATGCATATCAACTGACTGTTATATTTTTCTCTTGTGTCTCCCCTGACGATTTAATTATTACACGAAAGTGCACTTGGGAACTTATCGTGTTCCATTTTCCCCGTGGACTCATAGTAATATATTTTTTGTATTATATTTCTTTTTATTATACTTTGTCGCTGTCTCCCGCGTTAGCAAGGTAGCGCAAGGAAACAGACGAAAGAATGGCCTAACCCCCCCACGTATACATGTATATACATAAACGGCCATACACGCACATATATATATACCTATACATTTCAATGTATACATACATATACATACACAGACAAATACATACATATTCATATACATTATTCATATTTGCTGACTTTATTCATTTCCGTCGCCACCCCGCCACACATAAAATGGCACTCCCCCCCCTTCCCCCGCACGCGCGCGAGGTAGCGCTAGGAAAAGACAAGAAAGGCCACATTCGTTCACACTCAGTCTCTACCTGTTATGTGTAATGCACAGAAACCACAGTTCCCTTTCCACATCAAGGCCCCACAAAACTTTCCATGGATTAAAAGAGAAGGGAGCGGGGGGCTGGAAATCCTCTCCTCTCGTTTTTGATTTCCCAAAAGAAGTAACAGAGAGGGGGCCAAGTGAGGATTTTCCCTCAAAGACTCAGTCCTCTGTTCTTAACGCTACCTCGCTAACGCGGGAAATGGTAAATAATATAAAAGTTTTTAACTATGATCATTGTATTGACTGGAGGAATGACATCTCAGTTATTAACTCTAACTGTATTACTACGAGAAATATCATTGAATCTTCTATTATTGATTACACAAAGAATTATAATCTTAATATTAGTGATGGTCTATACAAATTGGATTAATTTGTTGTTGATAAAATTTGTAAACAATTCACCTTGTCCAGATAATAGGTTTATGGTACGCTCGTTGTCTGTCTTGGATAATCGCATGTTTACCAAATGGCGTCCTAGCTACGTCTCTTCGTTGTATATCAACTGACTCTTATAATTCTCTCTTGTGTCTTCCCTCATGAAGTGATTATTACACGAGAGTGCACTTGGGAACTTATCGTGTTTCATTTTCCCCTTGGACTCATAGGATAATACGTGATCACGCGCAAAATTGTGATCCTTTCCAATATATATATATATATATATATATATATATATATATATATATATATATATATATATATATATATATATATATATATATATATACATATATATATATATATATATATATATATACACACATATATATATATATATATATATATATATATATATATATATATATATATATATATATATATATATATATATATATATATAATGAATAGGGGCAGACACTGTGAATTGTGTGCATGGGTATATATGATGGTGTCTGTGTGTGTATATATATATGTGTACATTCAGATGTATAGGTATGTATATTTGCGTGTGTGGGCGTGTGTGTGTGTACATTGTGTATGGGGGTGGGTTGGGCCATTTCTTTCGTCTGTTTCCTTGCGCTACCTCGCAAACGCGGGAGAGAGCGGAAAAAAAAAAAAGAAAAAAAAAAAAATATATATATATATATATATATATATATATATATATATATATATATATATATAATATATATATATATATATATATGTATATATATATATATATATATATATATATATATATATATATATATATATATATATATATATATATATATATATATATATATATTATCCCTGGGGATAGGGGAGAAAGAATACTTCCCATGTATTCCCTGCGTGTCGTAGAAGTCGACTAAAAGGGGAGGGAGCGGGTGGCTGGAAATCCTCCCCTCTCTTGCTTTTTTTTGATTTTCCAAAAGTAGGAACAGAGAAGGGGGTCAGGTGAGGATATTCCCTCTAAGGCCCAGTTCTCTGTTCTTAACGCTACCTCGCTAACGCGGGAAATGGCAAATAGTATGAAAAAAAAAAAATATATATATATATATATATATATATATATATATATATATATATATATATATATATATATATATATATATATATATATTTATATATATATATATATATATATATATATATATATTTATATATATATATATATATATATATATATATTTAAGAAAAACGCATCTGTCGTCAAACAACTGATGTTGCACTGACATAATCTGTTTCCCTTTTAATAATGAACATTAATCATACCCGAAGCGTCCTGAAGGTCAGAGATGTATCGATAATCTACATCCAGTTTTCTATCTCCAGGTACGTTTGGCGTGAAGAAAAACTATAAAGGTTTTCTATGCGAGACAAACTCGAGGGCGAACACAAGTGTTGCATAATATCCAGACGAATATTAGATCACTGAGTCCTTATGTAGGTGACGGGGGGAGCGGGGCGTAGCTGCCGTATGGGATATGGAAACTGCAAGTTTTTGCTGACATTATGTGACCTTGACCTGGATAGAACCTGAAAGTTATTACTGTTCATTACTTCGTAATAATGACGTAATCTTAGTAACGCTTGAAATTTTACTAAGGAAATTACTTTCTTTTTTTTTCTTTTTTGTTCCAGATTGAACAAAAAGGTGAAAGGATTAACTATAGGAAGAGAAAAGAGAACGTCACCTCCCATGTATGCAGGTGTGAGCGGGAGTGTGTAGGGCCCGTGGGTGGGGCCCAAACCGCAGCTGCTATATAACCTGCCACGACGCCTTGTGGGCATCACAACCTCGTTGACCGCCGACCATCATGAAGTGCACCGTGAGTTGGGTTCCTCTTACTTAGGGATGTCTGGTCTCGGGATTAGACCCATGGTTATATAACAATGTTTGTTGTGGTAACAAGAGCTACACACCATAGCTGATAACTGTTGTAGTCGTCCAGGGAATCATAGTAAACTTAAAGATACACTGGCGCTCCAAAAGTATCTTTAAAGATACCTTTAATCTTCCGACACGTAACAAAGTAACAAATATCTTTCATGTCTCTTTATAAAAAAGAAAATAATAAAAAAAATGATGTATTATTAGCCCTGAGAATATGATTGAAACTTCTTTGTTATCTTTTCATCTCATTTCTCCAGAACTTTTCAATTGTATTCACGGTTTAACATCCTGTATCCTCGACCCTCAGGTGCTCGTTCTCCTGGGTTTGGCCGCCCTGGTCGCCGCCCGCCCCGACTCAGTCTTCGATTTCGACCTGGACGACCTCCACCAAGACATGGACATTGCCGATGACACCAGCATCACTGGCTCTTACACGTAAGTAGACCCGCTCTCGTTTAGTACTGTCCAATGGACACGTTGCGTTATGCTAGGAACATCACAGCTAACTCTTATGATCGGAAATGCTCTTGTTAGAAGTTCACTTGTTCCTGACTAGCACTGGTACTTGTGGTCATTGGTATTCATGTTGAATGTCAATTTCGATCGATAAATCGACGAAGTCTGATGTCACCGCGTTCATGTTCCAGCTGGACTTCCCCTGAGGGCATCGAATACTTCGTCCAGTACATCGCTGACGACGATGGCTTCCGTATTGTGGACTCTAACGCCGTCCCCGTCAGCGGTGCCGGCGTGAAGGCTGACGGTACACAGGGATCCTTCGTGTCCTCTGAGGAACTTGACGACAGAAAGTAAATACTTTCTGAAATCGGACGTTGACATGATGGCCTTTTACTAAACGTTGTCAGAACTGTCAAGTGAGGTTGGAGTGAACCCACATGACGGTTCTGGAATCTTATTTATTTGTATATAATGCAAAACTTTGTGATAATAAAGACAAACATCTGTAAACTCTATTCATTCAGTTACTCTTTTGGACGTTAACTATCACATAACACGAATGGCACCCTTTTTTCTTTTAAGAATCAATTCTACAAACACCTGTGGTGCTCAGATTAGTTTCTACTTTCCTTTTCTTTTTTCTTTCAACCGAGATTGTCTTGGTTAGGGCATGTTAGCTGCCCTAACCAAGTCGGTCACTATACAAAAGATAAAAATTATCAGAAAGAAAACTGTCGACCTTGGAATCTTGAGATGTCTCGTCTCATGGCCGACGGACGGATTCCTTACCTGGCGACACGAAGTTGTCCGCTTTCGACACCTACACCTTACGACCCTCACTTGCGGTGTCCCGCAAGGCACCAAGATGGGGCCACTCTGCTTCTTCATCCTTATCAGTGGCACTTTGATGGACGATAGAGCACTGATGGAATTTGCAGACTACTTCACCATTGGCATCACTATCAACAATAACTCTCCTGACTTCAGTGCCTTTCAGGACATCATCAACAACTTTCAGAAGTCGATGTCGGCCAATGATGTCACCATCAATTACACCAAGACTGTGATGATGGATCTCACTCAGGGTGAAGATAATATCCTGCTCCTTGACGTCTTATGGGTAGTCTGAGACTTCAAACTTTTCGGTGTCACCATAGATGAGGGTTTAAACTGGATGAGTCATTTGAGCACTATCATCAAATCTTCCTCGTACCGTCTCTACCTTCTCCGCCGACTTAGATCACGAGGCATCTCATCATCTGAGTTACGTAATGTCTATACCACATAATTTCTGCCTAAGCTCACCTCTACCTCCCTAGCCCAATCTATTTTCCTTACAGCTACATTGAGGAACCCGTCGAACCTCTCCAACCAACACCGACAGCTCACGCGCCTGTTTGGCAATGAATGTATGAATGGAATAAGTGAATGCACTCAAAATTACAAAAAAAGGAGTGTCATTCGTACATACACGAGGAGAGCGATCAAGGTGTGCTCAACCTGGCAACTTCTACACCAAGAACTTCGACGTGTCCGGCAAATGTTGATCAAAAATGGATATTCAAATACTGAATTTGATACTATTGTGAACAACGTGCTAGAGCAACATTTCCTGGGAGACAGACAACCTCAACGAGAAGGTCGTGCGAGATATTGCGGCCAGAAACTGCAAAGCGATTGATGAAGACAAGGATATCAGTCTGTTAATATACTACAACAATCCGAAAACATGTTCTCTCGTAATGAACAACAATATGGTAGGTCGGTCTGGAAGTTTGAATCGTACCGATGTCGTATATAAGCACCGATGCAATATTGGGGACTGTCAGCCCCACTACATAAACTACATTGGATATACAACCTACATCCTGAGCAGCCGCCCCTTACTCCACTTGCAAGAGGGTGAAATCAGACATCATGAACAAAAGCACGGAATGAGACGAAAGACTGAGATTATAGTGGATTACACCAAAACCATTAATACCCACAGTGATCGGAGGAGACTACAGATATTAGAAGTCATTACACTAGAACCATTAATACCCACAGTGATCGGAGGAGACTACAGATATTAGAAGTCATTCACATGAGAGAGAGAGAGAGAGAGAGAGAGAGAGAGAGAGAGAGAGAGAGAGAGAGAGAGAGAGAGAGAGAGAGAGAGAGAGAGAGAGAGAGAGAGAGAGAGAGAGAGAGAGAGAGAGAGAGAGAGAGAGAGAGAGAGAGAGACTACCAGTCATTAACATCCAGACAAACATGACCGCCACCAGACAGCTCTTTGATGGTCCGCCAATAGCCCGTAGACCTAATGACGTTTTAGGACGGATGGGACACGTCATGGACCCGCTACAAGCTACCGAGTCCATCATTTCTGGACAGGAAGAACGCGGCACTGAGCAACCGGGTCCTGGGTTATGAAAGTCAGGGAGAATTAGACAAGTCCAACCTGACATCAGTTCCACATCCGGACAATAATGGTCCAGCTTGGCCCAACTTAGTGTATTCAATGACGGACTTTCTATGTTCCTACTTCTTTTGATATTTTTCTTTGTGTTTCCTTAACTGTATGTTATTCTATATTTCTGGTTCCACATTTTGTATTTAGATTGTCATTTATACTGCCCTTCATGATATTATCAATTTGCTTCGCTTTATGTGTTATCCCTGACTTTTATGTGCTATGTCTTTTCCGAGTGTTTTTCTTATATGTATATATATTGCTTGCGTTACACGTATCATATCCAATTTTCGTTGCGTAGATTTTTCTCTCTTTTGTAGATTCCTGATGAATGTCTCTACGCAGGCGAAAGCTTGATTGAAATAGAATGCATAAGTTTGGACAACTGGTGTTTTGAGCACCCACCTAATGGTAGAATGATACTGAGAAAATTAGTGAACATAAGAACAAAAATCGATAACTCTGAATATGCAGATGCAAGGAGAAGTGGGAGATCATATTGGAGATGGAAGGATGGAGTGAAAAATATTTTGAGCGATCGGTGCCTGAACATACAGAAGGATGAGAGGCGCGCTAGAAATACAGTGAACTGGAATAGTATGGTATAACGTGGTCGACGTGTTGTCAATGAACTGAGCCGGGGCATGTGAAACGTCTGGGGTAAACCCTGGAAAGGTCAGGGGAGACACAAGAAATATAACAGTCAGTTGATATACAACGAAGAGACGTAGCTCGGACGCCATTTGGTAAAAATGCGATTGTCCAAGACTGACAACGAGCGTATCATAAACTTATCATTTTACAAACTTTATCAACAATAAAGTTATCTAATTTGTATAGACCATCACTAATATTAAGATTATAATTCTTTGTGTTTTTGATAATAGAAGATTCAATGATAGAGTTAGAGTTTATAACTGAGATGGCATTGCTCCAGTCAATACAATGATCATAGTTTTTAACGTGATTACACAAGGCATTTGATTCTTGTCCCATTCTTATACTATATTTATGTTGCTTAAGCCTAACAGAAAGATTCTTATCAGTCTGCCCAACATAAAACTTATCACAATTTCTACATGGCACTTTATAGACGCACCCAGGAGAATTTTCTGGTGAGTTCCTGATTAACCTCCCATTGACACTAAGAATCTTTTAGTTCTCCCTCTTGATAATAATTTTCGCATTACAAGAGAGAAGAAACGTGTCTTTCAAATGGCAATACCGATATGTTGGAAGAACGGGATGTTGAACTATTGCTATGATAGATTAAGGAATGCACGCAATAGGCTACAAATGACACTAAATTGTTAGTTGGACCATCTTATCAAAAACAGTGACTGGACTAAGAACACGAACCATTCATTTGTGATAAACCTGTCTAATAAACAAGTGGATAAGGATTCCTTGTGTGCATTAGGCTATGGATTAAGTTTTGTGTGCTCTAACAGGGAAGCGAGCTGTGTTGATGTCACAAAGCCTTTTTGTAATTTAGAGAAGTACAGTAATTTAACTAATGATGAAAGTAATATCTGTAAGGGTTTAGTGTATGGCAGTTTGTCAAAACCAGTGGAACCTAATTGCCCTAAAAGATTTATAAGAGCTATCAACACCTTAAAAAAAGACAAGGATATACATATTACTCATATTACTAAAGCAGATAAGGCTAACACTGTTGTGATTTTAGACAAAAGTAACTATTTATCTAAAATGAATGATCTTTTAAATGATGATACAACTATTCTAAACTCAGTAAAAATCCCTTAGAAGCAGTTAATTCCCATTTCAATAAAGAAATGAAGTTGTTGTTGAAAGGTAATGGTTTTCTTATCAAAAATTTGTCATCTTTGTCCCCTTCATTGCCATATATGTATGGACTTATCAAAACACATAAACAGAATTTTCCAGCAAGACCTATAGTGAGTTCAGTAGGCTCCATCACATATAAATTGTCAAAATGGTTAGTTTCTTTATTAAGCCCTTTAGTGGGTAAGATATCAAATTCAAACACCATGAACAATGTAGATTTAGTCAACAAGCTAAACAATATCAATGTTAATTTTGATTTCAAACTAGTTAACTCTGATGTTTCCTCACTTTTCACAAAAGTTCCAGTTGATGACCTTTTAGAATATTTATTTGATGCCTTGGATGATATTTATTTACCTGTTTCAAAGTCTGTTTTAAATGAACTGATAAAATTGTGTATAAAACAGTGTATTTCAGTTCAATGGAGATTATTATGCTCAAAAATTTGGTATGGCAATGGGTAACACCTTTGCACCTGTACTAAGTAATCTTTATATGGAAATTTTTGAAACAAAATTACTAAAGGATATCTTACCTTCTAATGCAATTTGGTTTAGGTGTGTAGATGATGTTTTTTGTGTTTGGCCAACAAATGAATATTTACAAATATTTCTCCCCTTACTTAACAATTTAGTACCTTCCATTAAATTTACTATAGAAAATGAAAATAATGGTATTTTGCCATTTTTAGATTGCATGATCCATAGACAAGGAAACAAGTTTAAGTTTAGTATATACAGAAACCCTACCAATGTATGCTCATACATCCATTATTACTCATCTCAACATGATAGAGTTAAATTATCATCATTTCAATCTATGTTCCTTAGGGCATTACGTATTTGCAGTCCAGAGTTTATTGATGATGAGTTTGAGAAGACATATTCTATTAGATCGAAGTTAAAGTACCCTAGATCTTTCATTGATAGATCCCTTAAGTTAGCAAAGAAATCATTTTATAGAGATGGGCCCAAACCTTCCATTAACACCAAGAATCTTTTAGTTATCCATTTCGATGATGATTTCACTTTACTTCCCATGTTGCTTAAATCCTTTAATGTAAATGTAGCCTTCAGCAACAATCATACTATAAAGAATATCTTAATCAGGAATTCACCAGATAATTCTCCTGGATGCATCTATACAGTGCCATGTGGAAATTGTGATAAAGTTTATGTTGGACAGACTGGTAAGGCTCTTTCTGTTAGACTTAAGCAGCATTAATATGGTATAAGAACGGGACAAGAATCAAATGCCTTGTTTAATCACGTTGAAAACTATGATCATTGTATTGACTGGAGTAATGCCATCTCAGTTATTAACTCTAACTCTATTACCACGAGAAATATCATTGAATCTTCTATTATTGAATACACAAAAAATTATAATCTTAATATTAGTGATGGTCCATACAAACAAGATAACTTTATTGTTGATAAAATCTGAAAAATGATAAGTTTATGAACGCTCGTTGTCTGTCTTGGACAATCGCATGTTTACCAAATGGCATCCTAGCTTCGTCTCTTCGATGCATATCAAGTTACTTATATTCCTCTCTTGTGTCTCCCCTGATGATGTGATTATTATACGAAAGTGCACTTGGGAACTTATCGTGTTTCATTTTCACTGTGGCCTCATGGGAATATCTTGATCACGCGCAAAATTGAGATCCTTTCCAATATATATATATATATATATATATATATATATATATATATATATATATATATATATATATATATATATATATATATATATATATATACATTATCCCTGGGGATAGGGGAGAAAGAATACATCCCACATTTCCCTGGGTGTCGTAGAAGGCGACTAAAAGGGGAGGGAGCGGGGGGGCTGGAAATCCTTCCCTCCCGTTTTTTTTTTTTTCTAATTTTCCAAAAGAGGAACAGAGAAGGGGGCCAAGTAAGGATATTCCCTCAAAGACTCAGTCCTCTGTTCTTAAGGCTACCTCGCTAACGCGGGAAATGGCAAATACTATGAATATATATACATATTTATGATATATACGATATCGCAAGAGGTCATAGTGTTGCGTGTGATTTAGTAAAAGCAACGAGTCCGCGGGAAGGTGGAACACTTTAAGTTCCCGGGTGCACTTTCGTGTAGAAATTTTTAATAGGAAATTCATAAGGTAGAATGAACATGAATGATTCCTGCATCACATCACCAACGACATGCAACCCTTCACGTTTGGTTATAAAGTCAATAGTAAGGATAATCATGAGCTGCAACTTCGTGACTTGCTATGTCTATATTAATCCTAATGAAAAATGATACACTAATTCTGACTTAGTCACTTAAAGCAGGTGACATTGGTTAATCACTGTTGGTATGCTACCACAACATGGCCAGAGAGATTTCAGTGGTTGAGAAAGTAGCATGATATACCACTGCGTTATGATGACTGGTTAAATGAATTAATCAGTACCGGAGAGAGACAAGTGATGATCAAGCTTGATTTTGAAGATATTAAGGGTGCTGCTCTGAACATTTCTATGGGAGCTTATTACATGCATTAGTAATGTCGACGAGAAAGAAACATTTCGTACAGTCCAAATCATCTTGGTGACTTCTAAGTTTTAGTCCATTTCCTTTCGTCGTTAAGGCTGGCGCCTCTATAGAGAAATGTTCAATATCAACTCACTTGAATTCTTTAAGTATTTTGGGATGTTCCATTAATTTGCCCCGGAGGCGCCTCTTGCACAGGGAGAACAAGTCTTATTCTTGCAGTCTTTCCTCATATGGTTTGTTGTGCAAGGAAGAAGCCAATTTAGCTGATCTTCCTTGAACTGCTTCCAGTTTAAGAAGATCTTTGCTTAAGTTAGGGACCCCAAAACTGCACTGCATGTTCGAGGTGTGGTCGAACTAGACTTAAATATACTGGTAATATCACTCCTTGTTTTTGAACGTAAAGTTTCTATTAACAAATCCTAATATCTTATTTACTTACTTGGCAGCTTCATGCAATCCCGGTAGAATTAGAAGTTACTGGAGTTAGTAACCCCTAGATCTCTTACACTAAAGGGTGTCCTTTATCTCGTGGCCCATCAGTACATAATCATCTCTTTTGAGATTTCCTACATGTAACAACTGACATTTATTGGCTTTGAATGGTATTTACTATTTAATAGGCCATTCAGCAATGCTATCTAGATCCTCTTGTTATCTTAGTCTATCTTGTTCAGATTGTATAGCATTGCCAATCTTTGTGTCATCTGTAGGTTTGGACACTTAAGTTATTTAGCCGTACGTCATTATCGTTAATATAAATGATGAAAAGTATAAGCTTAAATTCGGATCTATTCTCTATTAATGGGTGATGACGGTGATGATTCATTATTCATTACGACCCTCTGCTTCCTATTACACAATTAGGTTTCAATCCAAATTGCTATGAAGACAATAATCAAAAGGCCAGAACGCTATGCATTAATTTAACGTGGGGGACTTTGTCGAATGCTTTCTGGAAGTCCCAAAATATCATGTCTATTGATTTTGACTTGTGGGTACTAAATGACATGATAAGATTCAGGGAGGTTTGTGAGGCATGATTCGCGTCTTCTAAAACCATGTTGTGTATTGTTGATCAGACTGTATTGTTCCCGGAAGGCTTCGATCTTATCTTCAATCATCTATTGCAGAGGTTTACATATAACAAATGTGAGGCTCATACATACGACGGTAAGGGGAATGTGAGGCTTATATATACAACGGTAATTTACGGCTTCCCCTTTTGTATAGAAGAGTGACGTCTGCCAGTCTTCAGTCCTGAGAGACTATTCCATCCTAGAGAGATTCATTGATAATATAAGTTAGCTGTCCTGCAATTTCGTGTTTAGAGTTTTTGATTACGAGTGGATAGAAACGACCAGAATTTGGGCTTTCACTCTTCTTCAACTTATCTATCTCTATTGGTATTTTTCTAACTGTGACGGTAAATTATTGTATCGTGAGAGTAATATTCATCACTGTCTCAAAAATTCGTGTCGCTGTTTTCTATCGTTAAACAAAACAAAAAAACTTGTTCAGTTGTTGCTATGTTTTTATCGTCCACAATGGGTTCACCATCCTCGTTTACTAAGGGTCCTATTCCACACCTTATATGTTTCTCATTATTGGTATATTAGAAATTCTTTTGGAGTCTATATTACTATCTCTTGAAATACTCCGTTTTCTCTCTTGGCTTGTTTGATAAGACCTTTCACGTGCCATCTGATTCTGTTATATTGCGTTGCTACATTTGGGTCGTTGTCTGGTTTCATATGCTTACAGAGTTTAATTCTACGCCGTATAGCTCTTGTAATATCTTGGGAGTACCATTCAGGCTTGTTGTTGGTTTTATTGCTTCTGTCCTGCTTAGGAATAAATGTAACTTGATGGTGTATAAACTGACGCTTAAAACTGGATCAATTCTTCTGGGCATGAACCAATAAGGGTTTGAC